>NW_001859240.1:0-928 GCF_000209125.1 Entamoeba dispar SAW760
GATAGATAGATATATAGTCGTAGAGTAGAGTAGAGTATATATATATATAGATACATATATATATATATATATAAGATGATATGAATAAATAAAGATAAACAGTTAAACAGTTAAACAGTTAAAGAAATAAACATATACATATACATATAAAGTTGTGTACTAATATAAAATGGTTCCACCCGGGTTTGAACCGGGGACCCTCACTACGTAAAAGTGATGTGATAACCAACTACACCATGAAACCAACGAACATAATAGTCAGAAAGACTGAAAAGGGTCATATAGGATATATAATAAATATAATAAATATAATATATATAATATATATAATATATATAATAAATATGATAAATATGTTATAAGTATAGTGTATATATATAAAATAATAAGAATAAAGTAAAAATATATAGAATAGATAATATATAATATATAATAAGTTTAAATAGATAATATAAAAAACAAAAAGGTAGATTACCTGACGTTCCCATCTGTGTGAACATAATGGTACTGATCAGGCTCTAAGCATCTTTACTTCCGTGTTCGGATGGGAACGGGTGTATCCTACTTGATATGAACCTACCGATGAAAGAATAAGAAATAGACTAAAGAGGTATAATTATAAAAAGGTATAATTATAAAGAGGTATAATTATAAAAAGGTATAATTATAAAAAAAAGGTAAATAAGGGATATATAATAATAAAGTATAAAGTATAAAGTATAAAGTATAAGTAATATACATACATAGATACATAGATACATAGAAAGGTTTAGATAGATAGATATATAGTCGTAGAAGTAGAAGTAGAAGTATATATAATAATATAGATACATATATATATATATATATAAGATGATATGAATAAATAAAGATAAACAGTTAAACAGTTAAACAGTTAAAGAAATAAACATATACATATACATATAAA
>NW_001859239.1:0-945 GCF_000209125.1 Entamoeba dispar SAW760
AGGTATATATAATATAAAAAAAAGGTGTAATATATATATAAAAAGTTGAAATAAATAAATATAAAAAGTTGGAATATATATATATAAAAGGTGTAATATATATAAAAGGTGTAATATATATAAAAGAAGGAATATATATATATATAAGGAAGAATAAATATAAATAAAAGATAAGGTATAATAAAATAATAAAGGTATAAAGTTATATAGATATATAAATATATATATAGATATAGATATAAAGGAATAAAGTAGAAAAGTAGAAAAGTAGAAATGATAAAGTTTAATATATAACATAAGTTATAAAGTGATAAGTGACATATATATAGATATAAAAGGGTACATAAAGATAGAATATAGTAAAATGCAAGAGGTGGGGTTCGAACCCACGCCTCCGAAGAGAACAGTACCTTAAACTGCCGCCTTGGACCACTCGGCCACTCTTGCTGGTTGTCATATAATAAAATCAAAGAATAAAAACACTATAAAGGTATAAAGGTATAAAGGTATAAAGGTATAACTCTATATAGGTATAAAGGTATAAGAGGAATAGAATAGTATAAAGGTATAAAGGTATAACACTATAACACTATAGTCATATAGTCATATAAAGGTATAACTCTATAAGAATATAAGAATAGAATAGGGTAACACTATAGGAATAATATAAAGATAAAATAGAAAGTCTATATAGGATAAAGATAGAGTAAGAATAATAGAACATAAAAGGTTATAGATATCTAAACATTTACACATATATGAATATATAGATAGAAAAGGATCTAGAAATAAGAATAGAAAAGTATCTAGATGTATATATAGATATAAAGATAAGAACTAAGATGTAAGATGTAAGATGTAAGATATAAGATATAAGATATAAGATATAAGTAAACATATAGATTATAGAGGCATAAAAGTGTAAGCCTCTGCGGGATCGAACCA
>NW_001859238.1:0-744 GCF_000209125.1 Entamoeba dispar SAW760
AATACTAATATAAATACACATATAAATACTAATATAAATACTAATATAAATACACATATAAATACACATATAAATACTAATATAAATACTAATATAAATACTAATATAAATACTAATATAAATACTAATATATATAAAGGTATATATAGGAAAGTGGAATATATATAGACATTACTTAATATAAAAGAGTAAATATAGAAAAGCACATAGAAATGGTACATATATAGATATATAGATATATAATATATATAAGTAATATAAAAATGGTACATATATAGATATATAGATATATAGATATATAGATATAAGGATATAACATATAAGTTAGAAGTGAAAAGTATAATAGTACATAAAGAGGGAATAAGTATAGAAAGGATATAAAAATGGAGATGCGGGGTATCGATCCCCGTGCCCCTCGCATGCTAAGCGAATGCTCTACCATCTGAGCTACATCCCCAACACGGTAATATATAGTATAGGGGGGAGAGTATAAAAGTTAATATAGGTAGTATATAGTATAGGGGGGAGAGTATAAAAGTTAATATAGGTAGTATATAGTATAGTGGGGAGAGTATAAAAGTTAATATATGCATAAGTTATAAAGTGGTAGACTAATATAGTATAGTGGGGAGAGTATAAAAGTTAATATATGCATAAGTTATAAAGTGGTAGAATATTATATACTCCTATAGTAATATATAGACAAATACACCTATAAATACACTTATAAATACACATATAAAT
>NW_001859237.1:0-851 GCF_000209125.1 Entamoeba dispar SAW760
TAATGCTCTTACTTTTTATCATTCACTTCTTTATTATTAACATCATTTGTTTATTTCTTAATTTCATTTTGTTTCATTTTTATTTCCATTTTCATCTACTTTAATCTCTAAATTTATTTTTATCTCACTTGCATTTCCTCATTCTCAATTTCCTCATTCTTAGATTCCTCATTCTCAAGTTCTTCTTTCTTTAAATCCTTCATTTTTCTTTTAACTCCCATCTTTCGTTTTTGTTTTCGTTTTTCTTTTCCCTGTTCTTTTTCCTTCCATCTTTCGTTGTCCTTATGTTAATCAATACAATTCAACATGTTTCTTTTATTTTCTTTAAAAACTGTTCAACTGTACTGACAGGCTTACTGCCATCATTCAATGTATTTTGAATGATACGTATTTTATCAGGTTTCATTTAACTATCAATATTTTTCTTTCATTTATACAACTTTTGTTAGTTATTTATTAGAAAAAACTATTGTTTTACTTCATAAATTTATTAATAACTTCAAAGTTTTTCTAAAATTAGATAACGACTCAGATTATCCATACAAACAATATAGAATTATTCTAAAAATAGAAAACGATTCAGATTATCCATACAAATAATTTATAAAATTTCTAAAAATAGAAAACGATTCAGATTATCCATACAAACATGTCGCCGAAAATGCCGAATATTTGTTGGTAACCACGTCATCCTTTTCGGCAAATCGAGCTTTTACCATCTTAAAATTTTGGTCTAGTGTTAATCCGATGGTTTTTCCTAGCTTTTGTGTAATAAAGGTTCACTTTTCGACGGAATATCAATTTTTTTCGTTCTATTCCTTCTAATTTCAACAAAAAAACGGTAGTTTTTT
>NW_001859236.1:0-871 GCF_000209125.1 Entamoeba dispar SAW760
TGCATCTTTTAATAGTATATTCCTACTATACTTCCACCTATACTATACTATACTATACTCTTATAACTTATACTTTATACCTTATACTTTACACCTTATATCTTATATCTTATACCTTATACTTTATACTTTATATCTTTTCTATATGTTTTATTCTATAACTACTATAACTATATCCTTTATACTTTTCCTCTACTTATCTATTTTATGTATACTACTTATACTAGATATGTTATTATGTTCATATCCTACCACACTTACTCTTTATCTTTATTCTCTATATATTTATACTTGTCTATATTCTATATTTTTGTATCATCTAGTATGTTTCTATTAGAGTCTTATACCACTTTCTATATTCTATTAGAGTCTTATACTACCTTCCTATATTTTCTTACTTTCTTATACTACTTTCTATAATCTATTAGACTTATATACTACTTTCTATAATCTATTAGATTTTTATACCACTTTCTATAATCTATTAGACTTTTATACCACTTTCCTTTCTATATTTAAAGGTTAATGACAATGTGGCCGAGTGGTCTAAGGCGTGTGACTCGAAATCACTTCTCCTATGGAGGCGTAGGTTCAAATCCTGCCATTGTCGTACTTTTATATCATTATCTTACACTATCATATATTTATATCTTAAATTTTATGTGTTATATATATATATATATATATTTATATTTATATTTATATTTATATCAATCTCTATATCTATAATTTTTATTCTTACACTTAGTCTATTTTTATGACTATTCTATATTATATATTATATACTTATACATCCTTCTAATTTTTATACTTCCTATTCTATATATCTACCCATTTCTATCATATATTATTTATTTTTATTCTTTTTATA
>NW_001859235.1:0-1030 GCF_000209125.1 Entamoeba dispar SAW760
ATAAAATAAACAGACTAGGAATAATAATAAAAGTACATAGTCATATAATAATATAATAATATAAGAAAATATATGATAGTCATAGTCATAAGTAAGTAGGATAACGGTAGGTTCATATCAAGTAGGATACACCCGTTCCCATCCGAACACGGAAGTAAAGATGCTTAGAGCCTGATCAGTACCATTATGTTCACACAGATGGGAACGTCAGGTAATCTACCTTTTTGTTTTTATATAGAGAGTTTTTTTTTAAATAAAGGAATAAAGGAATAAAGGAATATAGAAATATAGAAATATAGAAATAAAGGAATATAGAAATAAATACATACATAGATATATAAATAAAGATATATATAAATAAATAAATAAAGAAATATATATATATATATAAATAAAGAAATATATATATAATAGAATATAAAGGTTATAGAAGTTGAAAGGGATTAAAGTAAAGTAATCTAGTCAATAAAAAGACGAGCTTGGCAGGGATCGAACCTGCAATCCCCAGATTCGTAGTCTGATGCGTTTCCATTGCGCCACAAGCCCTATAACATTCATAAAATACTGGGAAGATAAAAAAAGGGATATATAAGTTATATAAATGTTATAAGTTATATAAATGTTATAAGTTATATAAATGATATAAGTTATATAAATGATATAAGTTATATAAATGATATAGATATGATATAGATATAGATATAGATATGATATATAAAAGACATAAGAAAGATAAGATATAAAATAAACAGACTAGGAATAATAATAAAAGTACATAGTCATATAATAATATAATAATATAAGAAAATATATGATAGTCATAGTCATAAGTAAGTAGGATAACGGTAGGTTCATATCAAGTAGGATACACCCGTTCCCATCCGAACACGGAAGTAAAGATGCTTAGAGCCTGATCAGTACCATTATGTTCACACAGATGGGAACGTCAGTAATCTACCTTTTGTTTTATATAGAGAGTTTTTTTTAAATAAAGATAAAGATAAAGATATAGAAATATAGAAATATAGAA
>NW_001859234.1:0-816 GCF_000209125.1 Entamoeba dispar SAW760
GCATGGCTTATCTTTACTCAGCATATAATACTGGCAGGATCAACCAGATATTTTATTCTTCTTCCTTTTTAAAAGGAAGGATTCTTTATTCTTACTTCTCTTTTGTATTTATATCCATTTTTCCTTTCTTTATTCTCCTACTTTTGACTTCTTTTTTATTTACTAATTATACTAAAAAACAAACTTATATTATTTAAATCTGTTCTGTCATCTAATTACTTTTATATAGTTAGATCAAGTACAATTTTCTTTATATTCAGTCTTATATTTATTTCTTTAAATTCTTTCATTCTTAACAACATATATCTATTATGATTATATTAAATTCTTTTAATAATCATTTCTTATTTCTTTAATTAATCTCTTCTATGAGATTACTTATTCTGTTTATCTCTTATATTATTCTCCCTAAATATTATGAATACTTATTTTATTTATTATTTTATTGACAAACTGTGCTATTCTCTCATAATTTATTATTTAAACAAACGTAAATGCTATATTCTCTCTTTATTATTCCTCTCATTATATAGTAGCATTAATTATTATTAATCATCCTTATTCTCTTAATGCTTTTATGGTAATGTATGTTTATGGTTTTATTTAATGAAGCTGTAAATATGTTTATAATTTATTTTAAGAATGCTTAACATAATTAAATACTACTCAAAATAGTTTTGTTTCTCGTGGGTTTTTTGAGACCCAAAACTATTATATTATACATAGTTATTCATCTATTTGGTTAGTATAGAATTATAAATTAAATAATACAAACATTAATAATCTCTTTGTGTTTAAATAATACAAACATTAATA
>NW_001859233.1:0-956 GCF_000209125.1 Entamoeba dispar SAW760
ATCACCTTACGGTCTCACACATCAGATAAATCTAATATGTTTTAAATTTTTTCTAGTTAAAAATCTTAGGGATCGTTAGGCCATCATTTCAGAGTTATTGATTGTACTGGAATCAATAATCAAATGAACTTATACCCTTATATTCTACATGAGGTTTCTGTCCTCATTGAGTTCATCTTTGGACACCTGCGTTATCTTGTAACAGATGTGCCGCCCCAGCCAAACTCCCCGTCTATCTTTTTCAATCGCCTGTTTCAACCGAAGTTTTAATGTTTTTAAATTAATGGAAAATCCATTTTAACATTTAACGAAATGAGTGAAATAGTATTTCTAGTGGTGGTATTACACGTTTGACAAAGTCTCCCACCTAGCCTATACCAAAAAATCGATTTCACATGATAAATTAGAGTCAAGCTCAACAGGGTCTTCTTTCCCCGCCGTTCCAATCAAGCCCGTTCCCTTGACTGTGGTTTCACTAGATTGCAGATAGGGACAGTGGGAATCACGGTGATCCATTCATGCGCGTCACTAATTAGATGACGAGGCATTTGGCTACCTTAAGAGAGTCATAGTTACTCCCGCCGTTAACCCGCGCTTAAGTAAATTTCATTACCTTGACATTCAGAGCACTGGGCAGAAATCACATTCTGTAATGAACCTTTTAGATTTATCAGAATGCTATGTTTTTATTAAACAGTCGGATTCCCCTAACCTTTAAAGTTCTGATTCGATTTTAATCCTTTTACAAGGAAATCACCAGAGCTACTCTTTCTTGCTAACTTACAGAGCTATGTTGCCGACTTCCCTTACCTGCGTTATTCTATTTAACTAAAGATTTTGCTTCTTGGAGACCTGTTGCGGTTATTAGTACGAGCAAAGAATTCTTTAATTAGCTTTATGCTAAGATCCCTTTATTTTATGAGACTGCAAAATACACATTCATCATATGTGATTCT
>NW_001859232.1:0-997 GCF_000209125.1 Entamoeba dispar SAW760
TATAATTGTCATATTTTTTTTTAAGGAGAAAACTATAGAAATCAAAAATAATTATAAATTGCAGAATTATCTTCTTATTACATACTTTGTCATATCAATTATTAATACTACTTGTTTTATTTTATCATTTATATAAAATATAAGGTAAAATAAGAAATGAAACAAGAGTTTTAATAAATAAATATTAATAGAAAAGAAAGAAGATATCAATTATTTCTATCATCACTGGAATTTACTCATTCAATTTTAAAGAAAAATAAATTGAAATTATTCTCTCTTATTTTATTCTTCATTTATTCTCTATTCATTATATTTATTTATTATAAAATAATTTAACATCTCCCTAAATATAAAGAAATAATAAATATGCATCTTGAAATGTACAATGATCATTAAATATAAAATAATGATAATGATCAAATGATATATTTTAATAATAGAAATACTACACTAATTTAAATATTAAAGCATATAAATACTACATTAATAAATAATAGAAATATACGAAATTCAATGAATAATTTTAAATAATTAGAAAGAAAACAAAATATAATAATAAACAAACATATTCTATATGATAAAATCATATCATTTATTTAAAATTGAAAGTAAATTAATAAATGACTTACATACTTTAATTAATTTTGAATTATTATCATACATTTCATTAAATTTGAACAATAAATAAATTAATAATATAGATGGACCATTCTTATTTTTGATAGAAATTATATAAAACAATAAAATTAATTTTAATATTCTCATAGAAGATTGATTATACAATTTCATCCAGTTTCCCTTCATATTCATTTTCAATATCTCTTATATTTCAATGTAAAGAAATCAAAAAAGATAAAATAAGAAAGAAATAAAAAGGAAAAAGAAAAAAGTAAATAAGAAGTAAAATAAGAAGAAGAAGAAATAATAATAATAAAAAAAGAAGATAAAAGAGGAAATACTAAATGATAAAGGAGGTAAATAATAATAAAAGATAAAG
>NW_001859231.1:0-1013 GCF_000209125.1 Entamoeba dispar SAW760
TCATAGTTTTCGTTTCTCTCATGTATAGCTTTCTGCTATCTCATCGCATCCATGTTAGACTCCTGGTCCGTGTTCAAGACGGGTAGATAATTTACTCTTCAAGAGTTCTATTCTCGGGATTAAATGTATTATCTTACCTTAAATAGCTTTATCATTCCATTATTATTGGATTTTTACTTTTAATTCACAATTAAATACTAAGATTTCTCTTAATATTCTCGTTTATTAATAATCACTATAAATGAAATAATTCTCTTGCTCTTAATAATTTCCTATATTACAAATTTCAATACAATCTTATTAAATATACTACTTATATATCTAATCTTTTTATATTTTTATTTATAATACATTCTACTATTTTTCTTATAAATTATCCGTTCACATATTACTCTTTCAAGCTCTTTTCACTCTTTTTCCAAAGTTCTTTTAAGTTTTCCTTCACAGTACTTCTTTGCTATCAGTTTTCCTGTAATATTTAGACTTTGATGAATACTATCACCTTTTCGATTTATACTTCCAAATAAATTTACTCTTTTCTAAACTATATTCTTTTCAAAATATATTTAAATTGACGAGGCTTTCACTCTCTCTGGCTCAGCATTCGTTCTGAATTCAATCTAAATTATCTCTTTTAAATATAATTTTTCTTTTAGTTACACTCTGAATAATTTAAGACTAGCCTCACACATTGCTGTATTCTTCTAACCTTTTTACAATTATCCATTTTTATCAACTTGGTCTTTTTCTTTTTCATTCGCCATTACTTAAGAAATCATTGTTATTTTTTCTTCCTTCCCTTATTGATATGCTTAAGTTAAGGGAGTCCTCTTACGATACTCAAATCTTTATTTATTAACTCACTTATAGATATCTGGTTAAAGCTCTTTACTTCTTCTCTCTTTTACCCACTAGCTACTTCTCACTTCTACTAATATTTGCTTTTAATATACTCTTTTATTTTGGATATTGAATATCATATATACCTTGAAGTTCATAAGTATACTTCAAGC
>NW_001859230.1:0-962 GCF_000209125.1 Entamoeba dispar SAW760
GTACTTATATCCTTATATTTTTATGTTTAAAACGACCGACTTTCCTTATATTTTTATGAATAAAACGACAATGGCAGGATTCGAACCTACGCTCCAAATGGAAACTCCTTAGCAGGGAGCCGCCTTAACCGCTCGGCCACATTGTCTTTGATTAATATTGCTATCTCTTATTATATATTTTTTTATAAATTTTATACTTATTATATCTTATTTATATATATATTCTATCTTTTTTTTTATATCTATTTTATATCTTCTATTCACTTATTCATATATATATATATTTATTTATATATTTATATATATATACAACTCTTACCTTCATATATTACACTTATTCATGTATATATATACAACTCTTACCTTCTTATAGAAGTCTTCAATAGTATAGCTGGTTAGTATCTTCGCCTGTCACGTGAAAGACCGGGGTTCGAATCCCCGTTGAAGAGTTCACTTTTTATACTATATATATGTATATATTCTTATTTATTAGTCACTTATACTATTAACTTTATCTATTCCTCTTATATATTATACTTATTATACTTATTATATATATTATATCTATTCTTACTCTATACCTTTATTATATTATTTATATTATATATATTATATATATTTATTATCCTTATTATTTTTATTATTCCACTTCTTATCTATTATATCTATTCTCACTTCTTATACTTACTACTGTTACATCTCTTACATCTCTTACATTTCTTACATTTCTTACATCTCTTACATCTCTTACATCTCTTACATCTCTTACATCTCTTATTCCTCTTACTATACCTACTACTCTTACTACTCTTACTATACCTACTATACCTACTACTCTTACTACTCCTACTTTCCCCTCCCCTTTATTGTTAATGGGGGTGTAGCTCAGATGGTAGAGCACTCGCTTTGCATGCGAGGGGCAAGGGGATCGATACCCCTCACCCCATTATATCTATATACCT
>NW_001859229.1:0-791 GCF_000209125.1 Entamoeba dispar SAW760
ACTTGGTCTTTATACTTACACATGCATGGCTTAATCTTTAACATCAGCATATAATACTGGCAGGATCAACCAGATATTTTATTCTTCTTCCTTTTTAAAAGGAAGGATTCTTTATTCTTACTTCTCTTTTGTATTTATATCCATTTTTCCTTTCTTTATTCTCCTACTTTTGACTTCTTTTTTATTTACTAATTATACTAAAAAACAAACTTATATTATTTAAATCTGTTCTGTCATCTAATTACTTTTATATAGTTAGATCAAGTACAATTTTCTTTATATTCAGTCTTATATTTATTTCTTTAAATTCTTTCATTCTTAACAACATATATCTATTATGATTATATTAAATTCTTTTAATAATCATTTCTTATTTCTTTAATTAATCTCTTCTATGAGATTACTTATTCTGTTTATCTCTTATATTATTCTCCCTAAATATTATGAATACTTATTTTATTTATTATTTTATTGACAAACTGTGCTATTCTCTCATAATTTATTATTTAAACAAACGTAAATGCTATATTCTCTCTTTATTATTCCTCTCATTATATAGTAGCATTAATTATTATTAATCATCCTTATTCTCTTAATGCTTTTATGGTAATGTATGTTTATGGTTTTATTTAATGAAGCTGTAAATATGTTTATAATTTATTTTAAGAATGCTTAACATAATTAAATACTACTCAAAATAGTTTTGTTTCTCGTGGGTTTTTTGAGACCCAAAACTATTTTGAATTTTCGAATTATTTAATTCGAAATTCTTCAACAGAAGATTTATTCTC
>NW_001859228.1:0-994 GCF_000209125.1 Entamoeba dispar SAW760
TAGGGCATCACAGACCTGTTATTGCTGAATGCTTCCTTTTTCTTTTTCCCACGTTAAAAGAGTTCTAATCGAAATTAGATAACTAACAATTAAAATAGGACAATTGAAATGTGTCCCTTTAAGAAGTGGTACTTACGCACCTGTTCTTGCGAACATTTCTGTCTTATAGGCAGAAAACTAATTAATAGGTTTCAGTCTCGTTCGTTACCGGAATTAACCTGACAAATCACTCCACCAACTAAGAACGGCCATGCACCACTACCCAATAAATCATGAAAGAACTCTTAATCTGTCATTCCTTCTACTGTTCGGTCTTGGTAAGTTTTCCCGTGTTGAGTCAAATTAAGCCGCAGGCTCCACTCCTGGTGTGCCCTTCCGTCAATTCCTTTAAGTTTCAGCCTTGTGACCATACTCCCCCTGAAGTCCATAAACTCAAGATTTCTCTTTAAGTTCTGAACAAGGTAGTATTGATATACTTGGATTTAGAAACAATGTTTCTTCATCTTTGTACATCTGAATTTCATCCAATCCTTGGTTGACATCGTTTATAGTTAGGACTACGACGGTATCTGATCGTCTTCGATCCCCTAACTTTCGTTCTTGATTAATGGACCCAGTTGAGTGAAATGCTTTCGCTCTCGTGCATCTTATAGCGATCATGGATTTTCACCTCTCCCGTTATTTTCTGAATCACCCCAATTGTTCCTTTTAATCCTTCTCTCGAAATGTCTAATTGACATCTCCTCAGCATTGTCCCATGCTTGAATATTCATTAACATAATGTTTTGCTTTAAACACCTTATTTTATTCAAAGTAATGACAACTCAATTACTTGAATTGTCTCCTTCTTTGATTTTAATTTAACATTTCTAGAAACTTCACTTAATGTAAAGTCTTCAAAATGTATAAAATCACATTTTAATTCAACTACGAGCGTTTTAATCACAGCAACTTTAATATACACTATTGGAGCTGGAATTACCGCGGCTGCTGG
>NW_001859227.1:0-950 GCF_000209125.1 Entamoeba dispar SAW760
TGTTATATATATATATTTTATTTATTTTATATCTTATATCCTTTTATATTTTTTATATCACTTTCCAGTGTTTATATGACTATTTATTGTTCTATATATGACTATAGATGCCATACTTTCTTATTATCTTACTATCATACTATCATACTATCATACTATCATACTATCATACTATCTTACTATCTTACTATATGTATCCTCTACTTATACACTAGATATACTATATCTTACTTTATCTATACTTTATGGATACTATATGTATAAAAAGTGAGGGCTAGAGGGATTGAACCACTGACCGGCTGATCTGGAGTCAGCTGCTCTGCCACTGAGCTAAGCCCCCTTCATCTATATTTAATCTATACTATATTCTTTTTATGTACTTCCCTTATATATTATATATTATATATTATTATATTTATTATATATATTATATGTATATATTCTACTTTATATATTATATATTATATCCTTTATATTCTATATTCTATTTTATATTCATGACTTATACTTATACTTATACTTATATCCTTTATTATTATATTCCTTTATTACTATATTCCTTTTATACTTTATTCCTTTTATACTTTATTCCTTTTATACTTTATTCCTTTTATACTTTATTCCTTTATTACTATATTACTATATTCTTTTTATACTTTATTCCTTTATTACTTTATTACTTTATTCCTTTTATACAAATACTCTCATGTATGTATATGTATAATATGTATAATATGTATAATATGTATAATATGTATGTATTTCTTTAAAAACAATGCTCTCAGCAGGTTTCGAACCTGCGACCCTGGCGTTATTAGCACCATGCTCTACCGACTGAGCTATGAGAGCTTACTATAACTACTTTATCATATAATCTGTTTACATATTATGTTTATATTATATATATTTCTTTCTATTTATATTATCTATATATTATTATATGTTTATAT
>NW_001859226.1:0-507 GCF_000209125.1 Entamoeba dispar SAW760
AGGACGTATAGATGAGTAGAGTCAATATTTTTTGTCACTGAGTCAATTTTATCATATCTCTGTAACAAGGTTGTTTTAATGAAAACTTATAAGGTAAAAAATGTTCTTGGAGGTAATCTGAAGACCTCATTTTTTAACAATTTTTTCATGATTATTTCATCATTTTATTTAACATAATTATGTATGAGAAATGAATTGTTTAGAATTCAATTCTGAACAACTTTTACCTTATAAATTTTTATACTTTCGTTGACATTTTTTGAGATATTAATATAAAAAAATAATGATTAATATTAAAAAGAAATACATAATGAAGATAAAATAAAATAAATAAATCATGAATAATAACTAATACAGATTAAGATAATTGTTAAACAGAATTTAATTTAAAGAATGAGATATAAAGATATTAAATAATTTTTTAATATTCTTTAATAAAAATAATCATTCATATCTCAAAAAATGTCAACGAAAGTATAAAAATTTATAAGGTAAAAGTTGTTCACA
>NW_001859225.1:0-960 GCF_000209125.1 Entamoeba dispar SAW760
ATTACTTTATTCCTATATTCCTTTATTACTTTTTTCCTTTATTCCTTTATTACTTAATTATCTTACTTTACAGTACTCCCCCCATTTTTATACTAATTTATTAGAAGTCTTCAATAGTATAGCTGGTTAGTATCTTCGCCTGTCACGTGAAAGACCGGGGTTCGAATCCCCGTTGAAGAGTTCACTTTTTATACTATAATATTTCTTTTTATAAGTATATATATGACTATTTATTATACTATTTTTTGTTACAATAAAATATATATTATTCCTTTCTTATATATATTTATTTTTATTTATTATATTTCTTTTTTACTATATTATTTATATTCTTTATAAAAAGAGTACGACAGTGGCAGGATTTGAACCTACGCATCCAGAGGATAATTGATTTCAAGTCAATCGCCTTAGACCACTCGGCCACACTGTCAATCTGAGTACTATTATTATATGAACCTATATATATATATTTATTTATGTATGTATGTATTTTCTGTTTTTATTATATAACTATCATTATATCAACCTTTATACATCTAACTATATATATATAACTATAACTATTCTTTCTTATATTTTATCCTTTCTTTTATATATATATACCTCTACCATATTTTACTTATATACTTATTATCCTTACACTTTTTATACACCTATTATATATATATATATATTATTTATTATATATATTATATCCTTTATATTATATATCATATATCATATCCTTTATACTTTATATACCTTTAATATCTTACTTTATTACTTTATTACTTTATTCCTTTATTCCTTTATTACTTTATTCGTATATTACTTTATTCCTTTATTCCTTTATTACTTTATTCCTATATTCCTTTATTACTTTATTCCTTTATTCCTTTATTACTTAATTATCTTACTTTACAGTACTCCCCCCATTTTTATACTAATTTATTGGAAGTCTTCAATAGTATAGCTGGTTAG
>NW_001859224.1:0-916 GCF_000209125.1 Entamoeba dispar SAW760
ATACTCTCGGGTATTGATGAAACGATTTGCTGAGACTTAACCGTAATTTCTATTTAAATTTATATAAAACTTATTTTAAAATGTATTATCAATTCTTTTTTTCATCCTATATTCATTAAAATTATTAAATTTATTTCTTTTTATTCCTTTTATTCTTTTTTAACATTTTAATATAATTAATTATCTTTTCTGTTTTTTCATTAAATTGGTAAAATAAAGTATAATTATTTTAATTTTTTAACAGAATTTTTGTCATATTTTATTTTATGGTTAAATTTTTACTCATTTTTAACATTTTAATATAATTAATTATCTTTCTTTTTTATCATTAAATATTAAATTGGTAAAATAAAGTATAATTATTTTAATTTTTTAACAGAATTTTTGTCATATTTTATTTTATGGTTATTAATATTATCAATTAGTTATTAATATCTCAAAAAATGTCAACGAAAGTATAAAAATTTATAAGGTAAAAGTTGTTCAGAATTGAATTCTAAACAACTTTTTATTTAATGATATTATAATGATTAATTGAACGATTTTTTATTTATTTTTTTAATGTTTGAATTGAAATAGTTTAAATAATAAAATAATATAGTTTTTTAATTTAAAATAGTCTTTAACTTTACTAATTGAATAAATGGATAATTAAATCATTTTCTATAAAAAGTAATAAATATCAAATAACTTTTAGTGTACTAGTAATTGTTATAGTTATTATTAATTCTTGACGCAGTATAGATAAAATAATTTTTAACAATTCATTTTAATGATTAATGAATAAATGGATAATTAAATCATTTTCTATAAAAAGTAATAAATATCAAATAACTTTTAGTGTACTAGTAATTGTTATAGTTATTATTAATTCTTGACGCAGTATAGATAAATATTTTAACATTCATTCTACATA
>NW_001859223.1:0-952 GCF_000209125.1 Entamoeba dispar SAW760
TTCGAGTCACACGCCTTAGACCACTCGGCCACATTGTCATTAACCTTTAAATATAGAAAGGAAAGTGGTATAAAAGTCTAATAGATTATAGAAAGTGGTATAAAAATCTAATAGATTATAGAAAGTAGTATATAAGTCTAATAGATTATAGAAAGTAGTATAAGAAAGTAAGAAAATATAGGAAGGTAGTATAAGACTCTAATAGAATATAGAAAGTGGTATAAGACTCTAATAGAAACATACTAGATGATACAAAAATATAGAATATAGACAAGTATAAATATATAGAGAATAAAGATAAAGAGTAAGTGTGGTAGGATATGAACATAATAACATATCTAGTATAAGTAGTATACATAAAATAGATAAGTAGAGGAAAAGTATAAAGGATATAGTTATAGTAGTTATAGAATAAAACATATAGAAAAGATATAAAGTATAAAGTATAAGGTATAAGATATAAGATATAAGGTATAAAGTATAAGGTATAAAGTATAAGTTATAAGAGTATAGTATAGTATAGTATAGGTGGAAGTATAGTAGGAATATACTATTAAAAGATGCAAGAGGTGGGGTTTGAACCCACGCCTCCGAAGAGATCCGTACCTGAAACGGACGCCTTGGACCACTCGGCCACTCTTGCTATTACCTTGAAGGAAATAGAAAGTAGAAAAACAAGAATAGTAATAAACATGATAGAATAGTAATAAACATGATAGAATAGTAAGGTGAATAGTCATATAGAATAATAAATAGATAGAATAGGAAGTAGTTTTGTCATATAGAATAATAAATAGATAGAATAGTAAGGTGAATAGTCATATAGAATAAACATATAAAAAGAATAAAAATAAATAATATATGATAGAAATGGGTAGATATATAGAATAGGAGTATAAAATTAGAAGGATGTATAAGTATATATATATATATAGAATAGTCATAAAATAGA
>NW_001859222.1:0-903 GCF_000209125.1 Entamoeba dispar SAW760
AAGTAAAAATATCAAATAACTTTTAGTGTACTAGTAATTGTTATAGTTATTATTAATTCTTGACGCAGTATAGATAAAATAATTTTAACAATTCATTTTAATGATTAATGAATAAATGGATAATTAAATCATTTTCTATAAAAAGTAATAAATATCAAATAACTTTTAGTGTACTAGTAATTGTTATAGTTATTATTAATTCTTGACGCAGTATAGATAAAATAATTTTTAACAATTCATTCTAACATAATTTATTAATTATTGATAATTAAATCATTTTCTATAAAAAGTAATAAATATCAAATAACTTTTAGTGTACTAGTAATTGTTATAGTTATTATTAATTCTTGACGCAGTATAGATAAAATAATTTTTAACAATTCATTCTAACATAATTTATTAATTATTGATAATTAAATCATTTTCTATAAAAAGTAATAAATATCAAATAACTTTTAGTGTACTAGTAATTGTTATAGTTATTATTAATTCTTGACGCAGTACATTTGAGATATTAATAATTATTAAAATAATAGTGTTCTATTTATAGATTATTTTTTGTTATTCATTGTAGAAATAACATTTTTTAAATCAAGATTTTATGAAGTATAAGTTATTTATTTTTAAATCAACATTTTTCAAAAAATCTTTTCTATTAAAAAACTATATTATTTTATTATTTAAACTATTTCAATTCAAACGTTAAAAAGATGAATAAAATCGTTCAATTTATCATTACAACATCATTAAATAAAGAGTTGTTTAGAATTCAATTCTGAACAACTTTTACCTTATAAATTTTTATACTTTCGTTGACATTTTTTGAGATATGAATGATTATTTTTATTAAAGACTATTAAAAAATTATTTAATATCTTTATATCTCATTCTTTAAATTAAATT
>NW_001859221.1:0-479 GCF_000209125.1 Entamoeba dispar SAW760
TTATATAACTTATATCATTTATATAACTTATAACATTTATATAACTTATAACATTTATATAACTTATATATCCCTTTTTTTATCTTCCCAGTATTTTATGAATGTTATAGGGCTTGTGGCGCAATGGAAACGCATCAGACTACGAATCTGGGGATTGCAGGTTCGATCCCTGCCAAGCTCGTCTTTTTATTGACTAGATTACTTTACTTTAATCCCTTTCAACTTCTATAACCTTTATATTCTATTATATATATATTTCTTTATTTATATATATATATATATTTCTTTATTTATTTATTTATATATATCTTTATTTATATATCTATGTATGTATTTATTTCTATATTCCTTTATTTCTATATTTCTATATTTCTATATTCCTTTATTCCTTTATTCCTTTATTTAAAAAAAAACTCTCTATATAAAAACAAAAAGGAGATTACCTGACGTCCCATCTGTGTGAACATAATGTACTGATC
>NW_001859220.1:0-718 GCF_000209125.1 Entamoeba dispar SAW760
TACACCATGAAACCTTTATAAACTGGTAAAAGGTCAAAGGTATATAGATACACTAAGAAAGGTTTATAAAGTAGTAAAAGGTCAAAAGGATATAGTTAGTGATATAAATAAAGTAGATAAAGATATATCAAGTGATATAGATAAAGATATAGACAAAGATATATATATATATAGATAAAGGATATAGATAGTGATATAGATAAAGGTTTATATATATTTATATATAGATAAGTAAGTAACTAAAGAATAGTGATATATACATATGATAAGATATACATATAATAATAAGTTGGTAGGGAATATAGTGATATAGTTATATACATAAGATAAGATGGAAGGTGTAGTAAAGATAGTAAAGATAGTAAAGATAGTAAAGATAGTAAAGATAATAAAGATAATAAAGATAATAAAAATAATAAAAATAATAAAAATAATAAAAATAGTATAAGTAGTATAAGTAGTATAAGTAGTATATCTAATATATCTAGGATATGATAAGTAATATAAAGTCTAAAAAGCGTATGCTTCCTGTCGGGTTCGAACCAACGACCTTTAGAACTTCAGTCTAACGCTGCTACCAGCTGAGCTAAGGAAGCTTACAAGTTAAGAAGGAGTAAAAAGTAAAAAGGGAGTATATAAGAAAGTGAAAGTTTTTAATTAAATATAGAAATATAAAAAGGGGAAAGATTAACCTAAACCTAACCTAAACCTAAACTTT
>NW_001859219.1:0-865 GCF_000209125.1 Entamoeba dispar SAW760
ACTACTCTTACTACTCTTACTATACCTACTATACCTACTACTCTTACTACTCCTACTTTCCCCCCTCCCCTTTATTGTTAATGGGGGTGTAGCTCAGATGGTAGAGCACTCGCTTTGCATGCGAGGGGCAAGGGGATCGATACCCCCTCACCTCCCATTATTATCTATTATTACCTTTTATTCTTTTATGTTATTTCTTATATATCTTATATTCTCTTTTATATACAGTAGTACTTCCTTATTCTTATTATATTAAAAATTTATGTATATATATATATATATTATTATGTTTATTCTTATTTTATATATGTGTATATGTATATATATATATATTTATGTACCTTATATATATCCATTTATTCTTTTATCTTTTATTAACTTATATCCTTATATTTTTATGTTTAAAACGACCGACTTTCCTTATATTTTTATGAATAAAACGACAATGGCAGGATTCGAACCTACGCTCCAAATGGAAACTCCTTAGCAGGGAGCCGCCTTAACCGCTCGGCCACATTGTCTTTGATTAATATTGCTATCTCTTATTATATATTTTTTTATAAATTTTATACTTATTATATCTTATTTATATATATATTCTATCTTTTTTTTTATATCTATTTTATATCTTCTATTCACTTATTCATATATATATATATTTATTTATATATTTATATATATATACAACTCTTACCTTCATATATTACACTTATTCATGTATATATATACAACTCTTACCTTCTTATAGAAGTCTTCAATAGTATAGCTGGTTAGTATCTTCGCCTGTCACGTGAAAGACCGGGGTTCGAATCCCCGTTGAAGAGTTCACTTTTTATACTATATATATGTATATATTCTTATTTAT
>NW_001859218.1:0-408 GCF_000209125.1 Entamoeba dispar SAW760
TTTAAAGGTTAGGGGAATCCGACTGTTTAATAAAAACATAGCATTCTGATAAATCTAAAAGGTTCATTACAGAATGTGATTTCTGCCCAGTGCTCTGAATGTCAAGGTAATGAAATTTACTTAAGCGCGGGTTAACGGCGGGAGTAACTATGACTCTCTTAAGGTAGCCAAATGCCTCGTCATCTAATTAGTGACGCGCATGAATGGATCACCGTGATTCCCACTGTCCCTATCTGCAATCTAGTGAAACCACAGTCAAGGGAACGGGCTTGATTGGAACGGCGGGGAAAGAAGACCCTGTTGAGCTTGACTCTAATTTATCATGTGAAATCAATTTTTTGGTATAGGCTAGGTGGGAGACTTTGTCAAACGTGTAATACCACCACTAGAAATACTATTTCACTCATT
>NW_001859217.1:0-761 GCF_000209125.1 Entamoeba dispar SAW760
ATTTAAAATGATATCAAGAAAATATAAAATAATGTAAATTATTTTAGTAATAAAATGATTAAATAATACAATATCAAAGAGGATATAAATGAAATATAAAATACATGATGAATTGAAAATACAACTAATATATAATTGTAATAACATAATTATTAATTTTAATATTGAAAAATGAATACTCTATTGAAATGTATTTCTCATACTCATATTCAAATGATTGTATATCAATATATTTAATGAGAATATTTCAAAAAGTAAATATACATAATTAACAAAATAATATCAACATATGAATAAACAATTTACTTTATAATAATGAATTAACATAATTACAAATTGAAATGAAGATATGATAATTTCAAATAACACAATAATAAGAATATTAAAACAATTAATAATAAAAATAAATAATAATAATAAATGAAAATATACAAATATAAATAATTAATAATTAATAATAATAAACATTATGAATATTATGAATAAAAGTGGTGATTAAATTAAATATAATAATAAATATAATAATAAGATAAAATAATGATATTAATATAATATTGATGTTAAATATTGATTTAATAACAAGAATTAGATATTAATTCTATATAATGAAATAAATATTATGAGAATTAGAACAAAATGAAAAAAATAAGAAAAGTATTTTATTTAAATCTATATATTCTAAATTATCAATAAGAGATAAATTATATATATCAAAAATTGATATCAATTATGATTATAGTTGAAGAGATAAAATTAAAAAA
>NW_001859216.1:0-927 GCF_000209125.1 Entamoeba dispar SAW760
ATTTTTTGGAGGTTCCATATAAAGTTACTAGATACCTAGTACTTTTTATTAAAATCAGACGCATTTAACTTCTTTCGTCTAATTTAGACAGAAACATGTCAAAAATTATCTCAGATAGAAAGCGACCAGAATTAATAATTTTTATCTTTTTGTAGAGTGCATATTAATGTGATTAATACTTAGTACTTTTTATTAAAATTGACGACATTTAACTTCTTTCATCTAATTTAGACAGAAACATGTCAAAAATTATCTCAGATAGAAAGCGACCAGAATTAATAATTTTTATCTTTTTGTAGAGTGCATATTAATGTGATTAATACTTAGTACTTTTTATTAAAATTGACGACATTTAACTTCTTTCATCTAGTTTAGATAAAAAAGTTAATATCTCAAATACATAACTATCATAATTAATAATAATTATAGTTATGAGTAATAAACTATAATGTGTTTGATATTTATTACTTTTTAAAGAAATATAGATATTTAATTATTTATTGATTTTTTAACTAATATAACACTTGAAAAATATTTTATATAATTTTGAACGTAATTTATTTGTGGTATGAAATATTATATTATTATATATTTTGGTACATGTAATTTATTGTTATAAAATGTTATAAAAATTGAGTTAATAACAATTTCTATTTTTAATGAATTTTTTGTTATTCTATTTTTAGAAATAAGATAAATTCAAATCATTCTTGAATTTTTTGTTTTTAAATTTTTGAAAATTCTATGGAAGTAATTTTCTTCATTTTCGAATTTGGAAAATTTTATGACATATTATGTTCTATTTTTAAAGTAAACTATTTTCAAAAAATTTTGTTAATTATTCAAAAATTCTATTTTTAAAAGAAAGAATTCCCATTTTCAGAGTAAATTTTCTTATTTTTAGAAAGAATATCTTTAGAAATTTTT
>NW_001859215.1:0-973 GCF_000209125.1 Entamoeba dispar SAW760
TTATGTATTTTCTAAAAGTAAAAATTCTAAAGATATTTCTTCTAAAAATAAGAAAATTTACTCTGAAAATGGGAATTCTTTCTTTTAAAAATAGAATTTTTGAATAATTAACAAAATTTTTTGAAAATAGTTTACTTTAAAAATAGAACATAATATGTCATAAAATTTTCCAAATTCGAAAATGAAGAAAATTACTTCCATAGAATTTTCAAAAATTTAAAAACAAAAAATTCAAGAATGATTTGAATTTATCTTATTTCTAAAAATAGAATAACAAAAAATTCATTAAAAATAGAAATTGTTATTAACTCAATTTTTATAACATTTTATAACAATAAATTACATGTACCAAAATATATAATAATATAATATTTCATACCACAAATAAATTACGTTCAAAATTATATAAAATATTTTTCAAGTGTTATATTAGTTAAAAAATCAATAAATAATTAAATATCTATATTTCTTTAAAAAGTAATAAATATCAAACACATTATAGTTTATTACTCATAACTATAATTATTATTAATTATGATAGTTATGTATTTGAGATATTAACTTTTTTATCTAAACTAGATGAAAGAAGTTAAATGTCGTCAATTTTAATAAAAAGTACTAAGTATTAATCACATTAATATGCACTCTACAAAAAGATAAAAATTATTAATTCTGGTCGCTTTCTATCTGAGATAATTTTTGACATGTTTCTGTCTAAATTAGATGAAAGAAGTTAAATGTCGTCAATTTTAATAAAAAGTACTAAGTATTAATCACATTAATATGCACTCTACAAAAAGATAAAAATTATTAATTCTGGTCGCTTTCTATCTGAGATAATTTTTGACATGTTTCTGTCTAAATTAGACGAAAGAAGTTAAATGCGTCTGATTTAATAAAAGTACTAGTATCTAGTAACTTTATATGGAACTCAAAAATAAGTTTTATCAGAAATGGTGAGTTGTAGATGAGA
>NW_001859214.1:0-1023 GCF_000209125.1 Entamoeba dispar SAW760
CTTGATTGTCTCCTTCTTTGATTTTAATTTAACATTTCTAGAAACTTCACTTAATGTAAAGTCTTCAAAATGTATAAAATCACATTTTAATTCAACTACGAGCGTTTTAATCACAGCAACTTTAATATACACTATTGGAGCTGGAATTACCGCGGCTGCTGGCACCAGACTTGCCCTCCAATTGATTTCGTAGGAGAATTTACCTCCTACTCATTCCTTCAAGAATTGATTTTACTCAACTCTAGAGTTATGTGTCGTCACTACCTCTTCAATTCGAAAGTGGGTAATTTACGCGCCTGCTGCCTTCCTTAGAAGTGGTAGCCATCTGTAAAGCTCCCTCTCCGATGTCGAACCCCAATTCCTCGTTATCCGTTATAATCTTGGTAGTCCTCGATACTACCAACTGATTGATAGATCAGAAATTCTCATTGGTTACTTGTTAAACACTGTGTGTTCTACAATTGTCGTGGCATCCTAACTCACTTAGAATGTCATTTCTCAATTTACTTACATAAATTGGCCACTTTGTACTAATACAAATTGGATCGTCTCAAGTATTATCTTTATCATTCACAAAGCTATCCTTGTACTTTACTAACCAAAGAAACTATTACTGTTATAATGAGCCGTCCGCAGTTTCATCCTACTTGGTCTTTATACTTACACATGCATGGCTTAATCTTTAACATCAGCATATAATACTGGCAGGATCAACCAGATATTTTATTCTTCTTCCTTTTTAAAAGGAAGGATTCTTTATTCTTACTTCTCTTTTGTATTTATATCCATTTTTCCTTTCTTTATTCTCCTACTTTTGACTTCTTTTTTATTTACTAATTATACTAAAAAACAAACTTATATTATTTAAATCTGTTCTGTCATCTAATACTTTTATATAGTTAGATCAAGTACAATTTTCTTTATATTCAGTCTTATATTTATTTCTTTAAATTCTTTCATTCTTAACAACATATATCTATTATGATTATATTAAATTCTTTTAATAATCATTTCTTATTTCTT
>NW_001859213.1:0-899 GCF_000209125.1 Entamoeba dispar SAW760
TATATTCTATCTTTTTTTTTATATCTATTTTATATCTTCTATTCACTTATTCATATATATATATATTTATTTATATATTTATATATATATACAACTCTTACCTTCATATATTACACTTATTCATGTATATATATACAACTCTTACCTTCTTATAGAAGTCTTCAATAGTATAGCTGGTTAGTATCTTCGCCTGTCACGTGAAAGACCGGGGTTCGAATCCCCGTTGAAGAGTTCACTTTTTATACTATATATATGTATATATTCTTATTTATTAGTCACTTATACTATTAACTTTATCTATTCCTCTTATATATTATACTTATTATACTTATTATATATATTATATCTATTCTTACTCTATACCTTTATTATATTATTTATATTATATATATTATATATATTTATTATCCTTATTATTTTTATTATTCCACTTCTTATCTATTATATCTATTCTCACTTCTTATACTTACTACTGTTACATCTCTTACATCTCTTACATTTCTTACATTTCTTACATCTCTTACATCTCTTACATCTCTTACATCTCTTACATCTCTTATTCCTCTTACTATACCTACTACTCTTACTACTCTTACTATACCTACTATACCTACTACTCTTACTACTCCTACTTTCCCCCTCCCCTTTATTGTTAATGGGGGTGTAGCTCAGATGGTAGAGCACTCGCTTTGCATGCGAGGGGCAAGGGGATCGATACCCCTCACCTCCATTATTATCTATTATTACCTTTTATTCTTTTATGTTATTTCTTATATATCTTATATTCTCTTTTATATACAGTAGTACTTCCTTATTCTTATTATATTAAAAATTTATGTATATATATATATATATTATTATGTTATTCTTATTTTATATATGTGTATATGTATATATAT
>NW_001859212.1:0-765 GCF_000209125.1 Entamoeba dispar SAW760
TTTAAAGAATGAGATATAAAGATATTAAATAATTTTTTAATAGTCTTCAATAAAAATAATCATTCATATCTCAAAAAATGTCAACGAAAGTATAAAAATTTATAAGGTAAAAGTTGTTCAGAATTGAATTCTAAACAATTCATTTCTCATACATAATTATGTTAAATAAAATGATGAAATAATCATGAAAAAATTGTTAAAAAATGAGGTCTTCAGATTACCTCCAAGAACATTTTTTACCTTATAAGTTTTCATTAAAACAACCTTGTTACAGAGATATGATAAAATTGACTCAGTGACAAAAAATATTGACTCTACTCATCTATACGTCCTTCAATACTTTATCTACAAAACAATTATTTTATTTGATATATCAGTATTATAATTATTATTTTATATTATATGAAAAACGATGTATATTTAAGATAAGTCATTTTTTGTGTCTCAAAAAAATCATGATAGAAGTATCATTTTTTATAAATTTTTATTAATAAATCACTTGTTTAAAATTAATATCTGAACAACTTTTACCTTATAAATTTTTATACTTTCGTTGACATTTTTTGAGATATGAATGATTATTTTTATTAAAGACTATTAAAAAATTATTTAATATCTTTATATCTCATTCTTTAAATTAAATTCTGTTTAACAATTATCTTAATCTGTATTAGTTATTATTCATGATTTATTTATTTTATTTTATCTTCATTATGTATTTCTTTTTAATATTAATCATTATTTTTTTATATTAATATCTCAAAA
>NW_001859211.1:0-780 GCF_000209125.1 Entamoeba dispar SAW760
TTTCGTTGACATTTTTTGAGATATGAATGATTATTTTTATTAAAGACTATTAAAAAATTATTTAATATCTTTATATCTCATTCTTTAAATTAAATTCTGTTTAACAATTATCTTAATCTGTATTAGTTATTATTCATGATTTATTTATTTTATTTTATCTTCATTATGTATTTCTTTTTAATATTAATCATTATTTTTTTATATTATTATCTCAAAAAATGTCAACGAAAGTATAAAAATTTATAAGGTAAAAGTTGTTCAGAATTGAATTCTAAACAATTCATTTCTCATACATAATTATGTTAAATAAAATGATGAAATAATCATGAAAAAATTGTTAAAAAATGAGGTCTTCAGATTACCTCCAAGAACATTTTTTACCTTATAAGTTTTCATTAAAACAACCTTGTTACAGAGATATGATAAAATTGACTCAGTGACAAAAAATATTGACTCTACTCATCTATACGTCCTTCAATACTTTATCTACAAAACAATTATTTTATTTGATATATCAGTATTATAATTATTATTTTATATTATATGAAAAACGATGTATATTTAAGATAAGTCATTTTTTGTGTCTCAAAAAAATCATGATAGAAGTATCATTTTTTATAAATTTTTATTAATAAATCACTTGTTTAAAATTAATATCTGAACAACTTTTACCTTATAAATTTTTATACTTTCGTTGACATTTTTTGAGATATTAATATAAAAAAATAATGATTAATATTAAAAAGAAATACATAATGAAGATAAAATAAAATAAATAAA
>NW_001859210.1:0-966 GCF_000209125.1 Entamoeba dispar SAW760
GAAATGATTATTAAAAGAATTTAATATAATCATAATAGATATATGTTGTTAAGAATGAAAGAATTTAAAGAAATAAATATAAGACTGAATATAAAGAAAATTGTACTTGATCTAACTATATAAAAGTAATTAGATGACAGAACAGATTTAAATAATATAAGTTTGTTTTTTAGTATAATTAGTAAATAAAAAAGAAGTCAAAAGTAGGAGAATAAAGAAAGGAAAAATGGATATAAATACAAAAGAGAAGTAAGAATAAAGAATCCTTCCTTTTAAAAAGGAAGAAGAATAAAATATCTGGTTGATCCTGCCAGTATTATATGCTGATGTTAAAGATTAAGCCATGCATGTGTAAGTATAAAGACCAAGTAGGATGAAACTGCGGACGGCTCATTATAACAGTAATAGTTTCTTTGGTTAGTAAAGTACAAGGATAGCTTTGTGAATGATAAAGATAATACTTGAGACGATCCAATTTGTATTAGTACAAAGTGGCCAATTTATGTAAGTAAATTGAGAAATGACATTCTAAGTGAGTTAGGATGCCACGACAATTGTAGAACACACAGTGTTTAACAAGTAACCAATGAGAATTTCTGATCTATCAATCAGTTGGTAGTATCGAGGACTACCAAGATTATAACGGATAACGAGGAATTGGGGTTCGACATCGGAGAGGGAGCTTTACAGATGGCTACCACTTCTAAGGAAGGCAGCAGGCGCGTAAATTACCCACTTTCGAATTGAAGAGGTAGTGACGACACATAACTCTAGAGTTGAGTAAAATCAATTCTTGAAGGAATGAGTAGGAGGTAAATTCTCCTACGAAATCAATTGGAGGGCAAGTCTGGTGCCAGCAGCCGCGGTAATTCCAGCTCCATAGTGTATATTAAAGTTGCTGTGATAAAACGCTCGTAGTTGATTAAATGTGATTTTATACATTTGAAGACTTTACATTAAGTGAGT
>NW_001859209.1:0-949 GCF_000209125.1 Entamoeba dispar SAW760
TATTCTCTTGCTCTTATAATTTCCTATATTACAAATTTCAATACAATCTTATTAAATATACTACTTATATATCTAATCTTTTTATATTTTTATTTATAATACATTCTACTATTTTTCTTATAAATTATCCGTTCACATATTACTCTTTCAAGCTCTTTTCACTCTTTTTCCAAAGTTCTTTTAAGTTTTCCTTCACAGTACTTCTTTGCTATCAGTTTTCCTGTAATATTTAGACTTTGATGAATACTATCACCTTTTCGATTTATACTTCCAAATAAATTTACTCTTTTCTAAACTATATTCTTTTCAAAATATATTTAAATTGACGAGGCTTTCACTCTCTCTGGCTCAGCATTCGTTCTGAATTCAATCTAAATTATCTCTTTTAAATATAATTTTTCTTTTAGTTACACTCTGAATAATTTAAGACTAGCCTCACACATTGCTGTATTCTTCTAACCTTTTTACAATTATCCATTTTTATCAACTTGGTCTTTTTCTTTTTCATTCGCCATTACTTAAGAAATCATTGTTATTTTTTCTTCCTTCCCTTATTGATATGCTTAAGTTAAGGGAGTCCTCTTACGATACTCAAATCTTTATTTATTAACTCACTTATAGATATCTGGTTAAAGCTCTTTACTTCTTCTCTCTTTTACCCACTAGCTACTTCTCACTTCTACTAATATTTGCTTTTAATATACTCTTTTATTTTGGATATTGAATATCATATATACCTTGAAGTTCATAAGTATACTTTCAAGCATTCAAAGTTTGGATATTCACATTTTATTGTTCCTATCACTTATCGCAATTCATTGCGTTCTTCATCGCACAGGAAACTAAACTATCCAAAGTAATATTTTATTATACTTTTTCTTTCTTCTTATATTCTAATTCCTTTTATTCTTACTTTTATTATTTTCTTTGTAGATAATCTTATTCTATA
>NW_001859208.1:0-889 GCF_000209125.1 Entamoeba dispar SAW760
ATAAAAAGTACTAGGTATCCAATATCGTTCTGTGGATCCTCCAAAAAATAAAGTTTTATCAGAAATGGTGAGGTTGTAGCAGAGATATTAATTCAACAAATTTGTTGAAAAAAGGTGCACTTTTTTGATTTTAATAAAAAGTACTAGGTATCCAATATCGTTCTGTGGATCCTCCAAAAAATAAAGTTTTATCAGAAATGGTGAGGTTGTAGCAGAGATATTAATTCAACAATTTTATTGAAAAAAGGTGCACTTTTTATGATTTTAATATAAAGTACTAGGTATCCAATATCGTTCTGTGGATCCTCCAAAAAATAAAGTTTTATCAGAAATGGTGAGGTTGTAGCAGAGATATTAATTCAACAAATTTGTTGAAAAAAGGTGCACTTTTTTGATTTTAATATAAAGTACTAGGTATCCAATATCGTTCTGTGGATCCTCCAAAAAATAAAGTTTTATCAGAAATGGTGAGGTTGTAGCAGAGATATTAATTCAACAATTTTATTGAAAAAAGGTGCACTTTTTTGATTTTAATAAAAAGTACTAGGTATCCAATATCGTTCTGTGGATCCTCCAAAAAATAAAGTTTTATCAGAAATGGTGAGGTTGTAGCAGAGATATTAATTCAACAAATTTGTTGAAAAAAGGTGCACTTTTTATGATTTTAATATAAAGTACTATATATCAATTATCTTCAAAAGCACTCTGCAAAAAGATAAAAATTATTAATTGTGATCGTCATGTATTTGAGATATTAATTTATTCTATTTTTATCTAAACCAAATGAAAGAAGTTAAATGTCGTCAATTTTAATAAAAAGTACTAAGTATTAATCACATTAATATGCACTCTACAAAAAGATAAAAATTATTAATTCTGGTCGCTTCTA
>NW_001859207.1:0-912 GCF_000209125.1 Entamoeba dispar SAW760
TCCCCCCGGGGATCGCTATATCTATATCCTTTTATACTATTATACTATATATATATATTCTTATTATTATTTGTGTCTTCTATATCTTATTTATCTTTATTATATATCCTTTCTTCTTATACCCATATATATGTTATATTATATATCATCTTTTATTATCCCCTTATATCTATTATTATTATATCTATATATGTTTTATGTATCCTTCTTATTTTTATACTACTTTTTACCTTATACATCTTTATATCTCTCTATATTATTATATGACTATATGTTTATATCACTATATGACTATATGACTACTTTATTATATTATTATATGACTATATGACTACTTTATTATATTATTATATGACTATATGACTATATCTTTATATTCTTTCTATGACTATATCCCTTATACTACTTTTATATCCCTTATACTACTTTTATATCCCTTATACTACTTTTATATCCCTTATACTACTTTTATATCCCTTATACTACTTTTATATCCTTGGAAGGCCTCTTAGCATAGATGGCAGTGCGTTCCCCTAGTAAGGGAAAGGTCGTGGGTTCGATTCCCGCAGAGGCCTTGCCCTTTTTATCATGAGTGTGTATGTATATATGTATATATGTATATAAGTATATTTCTACCTTATATATCTATATATCTATATATCTATATCCTTATACCTTACTATATGTGTATGACTTCCTTATTCTATATCACTATCTACTTCTCTTTATTTATATACTTATATACTTATATACTTATATATCTATATATCTATATATCTATTATATATGCATCTTCCCTTATTCTTTTTTTTAGTACTTCTATGATGTTAAATGGTCTCGTGGCGCAGTGGAAACGCGTCTGCCTCCTAAGCAGAAGATCGTGGGTTCGATCCCCACCGGGATCGCTATATT
>NW_001859206.1:0-944 GCF_000209125.1 Entamoeba dispar SAW760
ATATATTAAGAAAAACATCATAAAAATAATATAAAAAAGATGTTAATTAAGATAAAAATAATGAAATAAATATAAAAAATATAACAATAAAATAATGGAAAACAGAGTAATTATGAAATAACATTAACACACTATAAACAAATAATAATAAAAAATATGAAATATTTAATAATCTATATATTTAACATTGATAGCACATTAAAAGAAAATAAAAGAATTTTTCAAATGAAAATAAAATATAAAAAGTAGAATATATTAAAAATAGAAAAATAAACAATTTACAATAATCATAAAATTAAAAAGTGGATAAATTATTAAATGACCTTTTTATAAATTTTTAAATTTTTTAAAGTGAATTTTTTTTTTAAATTTTTTTGGTATAATCTATAAATAATTTGATGAGTAGAAAGATAAACAAATAAATCTTGATTTTAATTGACCTTAATGCATAGAAGAAGGGACATTGGAATAGATTTCACAAAAAAGAAAATTACTAATACAAATATGCTCAAACAATTAATTAAATACATAAAAACAGAAAAATTTCTTGGTAGTGACGTAAAGTCATTAATATATCAAGATAATGGATTAACTGATATTTGTACATTTAACCTATTTAGTAATCTTCAGAGTTTGTTAAATTTTTTTAAGAATAATAAATAAATAAATAAATGATATAATAATAATAATAAAAAATTGAAATTAATAAAAGAATAGGTATTGATATCAGTAATAATAAAATTGAAAGTATTCCTAAAAATCTAACAACTATCCAACAACTTAAATCATTAAATTTATCTCAAAATAAAATAAGTGATGGAATGGATATAATAAGTAAATTACCATTACTTACATTTCTTGATCTTTCTAATAATAATATTAAAGAATTTGAAATTGGAAGAATTCACAATTAACATCTCTTGGTTTGTTTTTTTTTAAAAGAA
>NW_001859205.1:0-991 GCF_000209125.1 Entamoeba dispar SAW760
AGGTGTAGTAAGATAATAAAGATAATAAAGATAATAAAGATAATAAAGATAATAAAGATAATAAAGATAAAAAAATTAATAAAAATAGTATAAGTAGTATAAGTAGTATATCTAATATATCTAGGATATAATAAGTAATATAAAGTCTAAAAAGCGTATGCTTCCTGTCGGGTTCGAACCAACGACCTTTAGAACTTCAGTCTAACGCTGCTACCAGCTGAGCTAAGGAAGCTTACAAGTTAAAGAAGGAAGTAAAAAGTAAAAAGGGAGTATATAAGAAAGTGAAAGTATATAAATAAATAATAGAAATATAAAAAGGGGAAAGAATAAACATAAACATAAACATATATAAAGAAGTAGATAACATAAACATATATATAATAACATAATAACATAATAACATATATATAATAACATAATAACATAATAACATATAAACATAATAACATATAAACATAATAACATATAAACATATAAAGAAGTAGATAATATATACATATATACATATATACAAATAAAGAAATAAACATATACATATATATATATATATAAACATATATAAAGGATAAGAATATAGTTATAGTTATAGTTATAGTTATAGGTATAGTTTTTGTTTTATATAAACATAGATGTATAAATATAAATATATATATAAATAAGAAATATATGATATATAAAGTGATGATATACATAATAAATATATATAATAAGTTTAAAGAAGTAGTTTAAGTATAAAATGGTTTCACCCGGGTTCGATCCGGGGACCCTCACCACGTCAAGATGATGTGATAACCAACTACACCATGAAACCTTTATAAACTGGTAAAAGGTCAAAGGTATATAGATACACTAAGAAAGGTTTATAAAGTAGTAAAAGGTCAAAAGGATATAGTTAGTGATATAAATAAAGTAGATAATGATATATCAAGTGATATAGACAAAGATATATATATATATATATAGATAAAGGATATAGATAGTGATATAGATA
>NW_001859204.1:0-650 GCF_000209125.1 Entamoeba dispar SAW760
ATTAAATCATTTTCTATAACAAGTAATAAATATCAAATAACTTTTAGTGTACTAGTAATTGTAATAGTTATTATTAATTCTTGACGCAGTATAGATAAAATAATTTTTAACAATTCATTCTAACATAATTTATTAATTATTGATAATTAAATCATTTTCTATAAAAAGTAATAAATATCAAATAACTTTTAGTGTACTAGTAATTGTTATAGTTATTATTAATTCTTGACGCAGTATAGATAAAATAATTTTTAACAATTCATTCTAACATAATTTATTAATTATTGATAATTAAATCATTTTCTATAAAAAGTAATAAATATCAAATAACTTTTAGTGTACTAGTAATTGTTATAGTTATTATTAATTCTTGACGCAGTATAGATAAAATAATTTTTAACAATTCATTCTAACATAATTTATTAATTATTGATAATTAAATCATTTTCTATAAAAAGTAATAAATATCAAATAACTTTTAGTGTACTAGTAATTGTTATAGTTATTATTAATTCTTGACGCAGTACATTTGAGATATTAATAATTATTAAAATAATAGTGTTCTATTTATAGATTATTTTTTGTTATTCATTGTAGAAATAACATTTTTTAAATCAAGATTTTATGGAGTATAAGTTATTTATTTTTAA
>NW_001859203.1:0-874 GCF_000209125.1 Entamoeba dispar SAW760
ATTTATTTTAGAATGCTTAACATAATTAAATACTACTCAAAATAGTTTTGTTTCTCGTGGGTTTTTTGAGACCCAAAACTATTATATTATACATAGTTATTCATCTATTTGGTTAGTATAGAATTATAAATTAAATAATACAAACATTAATAATCTCTTTGTGTTTAAATAATACAAACATTAATAGTCTTTTAATATCTTGTGTAGTCTAGTAGTCTTTTAATATCTTATAATAGTCTAGTAGTCTTTTAAATCTCTTAGTCTAATAATCTATTTGGTTAGTATATTGTTATAAATTAAATAATACAAACATTAACATTCTCACCTATGTATTAGTCTAATAGTCTCTTAATATCTCTTAGCGTATTAGTCTAGTAGTCTCTTAGTAATCTTTTAATATTCTCTTAGTATATTAGTCTAATAGTCTCTTAATATTTCTTAGTATATTAGTCTCTCTTATTTTTTAATTTGTTGTTCATCCTGTATGTCTCCTTAGAATGATATTATTTCAGTTCTTAGTTCTTTTTTCACCATTTTTTTATTTTTTCTAATTTTTTTTCTCTTTTCTATTTAACCCTATTAACCCTATTCTTCATTTTTTTTCTCTTTTTTTTATTGACATGGGTTTCCACCAAGATGTCATAATTCTTCACGAAATTCAAGTATGTGTATCACACTGGGTAGTAGATTAACATACTTGAATTTCGTGAAAAATGAGACATTTTTTGGTCAATTTTCATCCTCAATTTTTTCTCTCTTTTTGTTTTTAGATTTTTCATTTTTTTTTGAATGGCCAAAAACCTCGTCATTTTTCACGAAATTAAAATCTTTGCATCTCTGATGGTCCTAGATTAACATATTTGAATTTCGTGAA
>NW_001859202.1:0-830 GCF_000209125.1 Entamoeba dispar SAW760
TTTCCTTACTAGGGGAACGCACTGCCATCTATGCTAAGAGGCCTTCCAAGGATGGAGGTATATATAATATAAAAAAAAGGTGTAATATATATATAAAAAGTTGAAATAAATAAATATAAAAAGTTGGAATATATATATATAAAAGGTGTAATATATATAAAAGGTGTAATATATATAAAAGAAGGAATATATATATATATAAGGAAGAATAAATATAAATAAAAGATAAGGTATAATAAAATAATAAAGGTATAAAGTTATATAGATATATAAATATATATATAGATATAGATATAAAGGAATAAAGTAGAAAAGTAGAAAAGTAGAAATGATAAAGTTTAATATATAACATAAGTTATAAAGTGATAAGTGACATATATATAGATATAAAAGGGTACATAAAGATAGAATATAGTAAAATGCAAGAGGTGGGGTTCGAACCCACGCCTCCGAAGAGAACAGTACCTTAAACTGCCGCCTTGGACCACTCGGCCACTCTTGCTGGTTGTCATATAATAAAATCAAAGAATAAAAACACTATAAAGGTATAAAGGTATAAAGGTATAAAGGTATAACTCTATATAGGTATAAAGGTATAAGAGGAATAGAATAGTATAAAGGTATAAAGGTATAACACTATAACACTATAGTCATATAGTCATATAAAGGTATAACTCTATAAGAATATAAGAATAGAATAGGGTAACACTATAGGAATAATATAAAGATAAAATAGAAAGTCTATATAGGATAAAGATAGAGTAAGAATAATAGAACATAAAAGGTTATAGATATCTAAACATTTACACATATATGAATATATAGATAGA
>NW_001859201.1:0-691 GCF_000209125.1 Entamoeba dispar SAW760
AAAAATTTATAAAAAATGATACTTTCTATCAATGATTTTTTTTTGAGACACAAAAAATGACTTATCTTAAATATACATTCGTTTTTCATATAATATAAAATAATAATTATAATACTGATATATCAAATAAAATAATTGTTTTGTAGATAAAGTATTGAAGGACGTATAGATGAGTAGAGTCAATATTTTTTGTCACTGAGTCAATTTTATCATATCTCTGTAACAAGGTTGTTTTAATGAAAACTTATAAGGTAAAAAATGTTCTTGGAGGTAATCTGAAGACCTCATTTTTTAACAATTTTTTCATGATTATTTCATCATTTTATTTAACATAATTATGTATGAGAAATGAATTGTTTAGAATTCAATTCTGAACAACTTTTACCTTATAAATTTTTATACTTTCGTTGACATTTTTTGAGATATTAATATAAAAAAATAATGATTAATATTAAAAAGAAATACATAATGAAGATAAAATAAAATAAATAAATCATGAATAATAACTAATACAGATTAAGATAATTGTTAAACAGAATTTAATTTAAAGAATGAGATATAAAGATATTAAATAATTTTTTAATAGTCTTTAATAAAAATAATCATTCATATCTCAAAAAATGTCAACGAAAGTATAAAAATTTATAAGGTAAAAGTTGTTCAGATATTAATTTTAAACAAGTGATTTATT
>NW_001859200.1:0-847 GCF_000209125.1 Entamoeba dispar SAW760
ATGAATGAAATGAAATCTCCTTTGTGTTTTTTCATATTTGGATGATTTTTGTTTTCTTCTTCCATCATTTAATGATTTACTAAATCCATTATTATTTGAAATATCATCACGTAAACCAGCAAGACGTATATATTGTTTTCCACCAATTTGAGTAGCTTGTTTATATTCATTTTCAATATTAAATGTTTTACTTCCAGTTTTTGATTTAGCATTTTTAACAATAATTGAACGTTGAATTGATAAAATTAGATTATCACATAATATCCCTAATGGATTATTAATATATTCATAATCATTATTATTAATTAAATAAAACATTCCTTTAAGATCCCAATTCATTATTGATCTGCTTAATATTGATGAAATATAATTCATGAATGCTTGTACATAATAATTAATAGAATACTGAATAGAGTTATAAATATTTTTAAAGTTGGTACTAAGAATTTGAACCAATTTTTGCATTCTTTTATTTATTCCATTATCGTCATCATTATTAATCAATGTATTTAGATAATTTTTAACTTGATTTGAAATAGAGTCATGTTTAAAATCTTGTATTGAATCAGGAATAGGAACATAAATTAATTGATTATTAATATACCAAGTATTAGGTATGTTATTTATATTTTGCATAAGATGTTCTAAATATTGTCTAGTTTTAGTATATTTCATTGTGTTTAAATAACTAAGAGTATCAGTCTTATCATTTTGTGTTAATTGTGATGAAGTACCATTTGTTTGATTTTGACTAGGTGATTGTGGAATTATTGTAGTTGATGAAGTATCTTTAGTTGTTTCTTCTTCCATAGTGTTTGATTGATTTTGATGTTGAATAGTTTCAACT
>NW_001859199.1:0-893 GCF_000209125.1 Entamoeba dispar SAW760
TATTTCCTATATTACAATTTCAATACAATCTTATTAAATATACTACTTATATATCTAATCTTTTTATATTTTTATTTATAATACATTCTACTATTTTTCTTATAAATTATCCGTTCACATATTACTCTTTCAAGCTCTTTTCACTCTTTTTCCAAAGTTCTTTTAAGTTTTCCTTCACAGTACTTCTTTGCTATCAGTTTTCCTGTAATATTTAGACTTTGATGAATACTATCACCTTTTCGATTTATACTTCCAAATAAATTTACTCTTTTCTAAACTATATTCTTTTCAAAATATATTTAAATTGACGAGGCTTTCACTCTCTCTGGCTCAGCATTCGTTCTGAATTCAATCTAAATTATCTCTTTTAAATATAATTTTTCTTTTAGTTACACTCTGAATAATTTAAGACTAGCCTCACACATTGCTGTATTCTTCTAACCTTTTTACAATTATCCATTTTTATCAACTTGGTCTTTTTCTTTTTCATTCGCCATTACTTAAGAAATCATTGTTATTTTTTCTTCCTTCCCTTATTGATATGCTTAAGTTAAGGGAGTCCTCTTACGATACTCAAATCTTTATTTATTAACTCACTTATAGATATCTGGTTAAAGCTCTTTACTTCTTCTCTCTTTTACCCACTAGCTACTTCTCACTTCTACTAATATTTGCTTTTAATATACTCTTTTATTTTGGATATTGAATATCATATATACCTTGAAGTTCATAAGTATACTTTCAAGCATTCAAAGTTTGGATATTCACATTTTATTGTTCCTATCACTTATCGCAATTCATTGCGTTCTTCATCGCACAGGAAACTAAACTATCCAAAGTAATATTTTATTATACTTTTTCTTTCTTCTTATATTCTAATTCCTTTTATTCTT
>NW_001859198.1:0-760 GCF_000209125.1 Entamoeba dispar SAW760
ATATAAACATATAAACATATAAACATATAATAATATATAGATAATATAAATAGAAAGAAATATATATAATATAAACATAATATGTAAACAGATTATATGATAAAGTAGTTATAGTAAGCTCTCATAGCTCAGTCGGTAGAGCATGGTGCTAATAACGCCAGGGTCGCAGGTTCGAAACCTGCTGAGAGCATTGTTTTTAAAGAAATACATACATATTATACATATTATACATATTATACATATTATACATATACATACATGAGAGTATTTGTATAAAAGGAATAAAGTAATAAAGTAATAAAGGAATAAAGTATAAAAAGAATATAGTAATATAGTAATAAAGGAATAAAGTATAAAAGGAATAAAGTATAAAAGGAATAAAGTATAAAAGGAATAAAGTATAAAAGGAATATAGTAATAAAGGAATATAATAATAAAGGATATAAGTATAAGTATAAGTATAAGTCATGAATATAAAATAGAATATAGAATATAAAGGATATAATATATAATATATAAAGTAGAATATATACATATAATATATATAATAAATATAATAATATATAATATATAATATATAAGGGAAGTACATAAAAAGAATATAGTATAGATTAAATATAGATGAAGGGGGCTTAGCTCAGTGGCAGAGCAGCTGACTCCAGATCAGCCGGTCAGTGGTTCAATCCCTCTAGCCCTCACTTTTTTATACATATAGTATCCATAAAGTATAGATAAAGTAAGATATAGTATATCTAGTGTA
>NW_001859197.1:0-945 GCF_000209125.1 Entamoeba dispar SAW760
GAACGATATTGGATACCTAGTACTTTTTATTAAAATCAAAAAAGTGCACCTTTTTTCAACAAATTTGTTGAATTAATATCTCTGCTACAACCTCACCATTTCTGATAAAACTTTATTTTTTGGAGGATCCACAGAACGATATTGGATACCTAGTACTTTTTATTAAAATCAAAAAAGTGCACCTTTTTTCAATAAAATTGTTGAATTAATATCTCTGCTACAACCTCACCATTTCTGATAAAACTTTATTTTTTGGAGGATCCACAGAACGATATTGGATACCTAGTACTTTTTATTAAAATCATAAAAAGTGCACCTTTTTTCAATAAAATTGTTGAATTAATATCTCTGCTACAACCTCACCATTTCTGATAAAACTTTATTTTTTGGAGGATCCACAGAACGATATTGGATACCTAGTACTTTTTATTAAAATCAAAAAAGTGCACCTTTTTTCAATAAAATTGTTGAACTTGTATCTCATCTACAACCTCACCATTTCTGATAAAACTTTATTTTTTGGAGGTTCCATATAAAGTTACTAGATACCTAGTACTTTTTATTAAAATCAGACGCATTTAACTTCTTTCGTCTAATTTAGACAGAAACATGTCAAAAATTATCTCAGATAGAAAGCGACCAGAATTAATAATTTTTATCTTTTTGTAGAGTGCATATTAATGTGATTAATACTTAGTACTTTTTATTAAAATTGACGACATTTAACTTCTTTCATTTGGTTTAGATAAAAATAGAATAAATTAATATCTCAAATACATGACGATCACAATTAATAATTTTTATCTTTTTGCAGAGTGCTTTTGAAGATAATTGATATATAGTACTTTATATTAAAATCATAAAAAGTGCACCTTTTTTCAACAAATTTGTTGATTAATATCTCTGCTACAACCTCACCATTTCTGATAAACTTTATTTTTGGAG
>NW_001859196.1:0-229 GCF_000209125.1 Entamoeba dispar SAW760
AAAGAGAAATGATAAAGTTAATATATAACATAAGTTATAAAGTGATAAGTGACATATATATAGATATAAAAGGGTACATAAAGATAGAATATATAAAATGCAAGAGGTGGGGTTCGAACCCACGCCTCCGAAGAGAACAGTACCTTAAACTGCCGCCTTGGACCACTCGGCCACTCTTGCTGGTTGTCATATAATAAAATCAAAGAATAAAAACACTATAAAGGATAAA
>NW_001859195.1:0-934 GCF_000209125.1 Entamoeba dispar SAW760
AGATCTTCAAGTATTTAGATAGTAGCACAACTCAGTACGAGAGGAACCGTTGTGTCACGCCACTGGATTATTCAATTATTTGATCAAATAGTGTTGAGAATCTAACACGTGTTGAAATAATGGCTGAAAGCCTCTCAAGCCAGAATTTCGTCTAGATGAATACTTTGTCTTTTTCTTGTTACTTTAGTACAATTGAAAATTATATACGTTGTATTTATTATCTCGTGTATTACTCTATCAAAAGGGTAGTGAATACTGAGTTAACAAAATTCAAAGCATAACTGTTGCTTATAGACGATGGCATCAGAAATCGGTGTTGTAAGCTTTAGAGTTTCTTAATCAATACTCTCGGGTATTGAATGAAACGATTTGCTGAGACTTAACCGTAATTTCTATTTAAATTTATATAAAACTTATTTTAAAATGTATTATCAATTCTTTTTTTCATCCTATATTCATTAAAATTATTAAATTTATTTCTTTTTATTCCTTTTATTCTTTTTTAACATTTTAATATAATTAATTATCTTTTCTGTTTTTTCATTAAATTGGTAAAATAAAGTATAATTATTTTAATTTTTTAACAGAATTTTTGTCATATTTTATTTTATGGTTAAATTTTTACTCATTTTTAACATTTTAATATAATTAATTATCTTTCTTTTTTATCATTAAATATTAAATTGGTAAAATAAAGTATAATTATTTTAATTTTTTAACAGAATTTTTGTCATATTTTATTTTATGGTTATTAATATTATCAATTAGTTATTAATATCTCAAAAAATGTCAACGAAAGTATAAAAATTTATAAGGTAAAAGTTGTTCAGAATTGAATTCTAAACAACTTTTTATTTAATGATATTATAATGATTAATTGAACGATTTTTATTTATTTTTTATGTTTGATTGAATAGTTTAATATAAATATATA
>NW_001859194.1:0-981 GCF_000209125.1 Entamoeba dispar SAW760
AACTTCTTTCATTTGGTTTAGATAAAAATAGAATAAATTAATATCTCAAATACATGACGATCACAATTAATAATTTTTATCTTTTTGCAGAGTGCTTTTGAAGATAATTGATATATAGTACTTTATATTAAAATCATAAAAAGTGCACCTTTTTTCAACAAATTTGTTGAATTAATATCTCTGCTACAACCTCACCATTTCTGATAAAACTTTATTTTTTGGAGGATCCACAGAACGATATTGGATACCTAGTACTTTTTATTAAAATCAAAAAAGTGCACCTTTTTTCAATAAAATTGTTGAATTAATATCTCTGCTACAACCTCACCATTTCTGATAAAACTTTATTTTTTGGAGGATCCACAGAACGATATTGGATACCTAGTACTTTATATTAAAATCAAAAAAGTGCACCTTTTTTCAACAAATTTGTTGAATTAATATCTCTGCTACAACCTCACCATTTCTGATAAAACTTTATTTTTTGGAGGATCCACAGAACGATATTGGATACCTAGTACTTTATATTAAAATCATAAAAAGTGCACCTTTTTTCAATAAAATTGTTGAATTAATATCTCTGCTACAACCTCACCATTTCTGATAAAACTTTATTTTTTGGAGGATCCACAGAACGATATTGGATACCTAGTACTTTTTATTAAAATCAAAAAAGTGCACCTTTTTTCAACAAATTTGTTGAATTAATATCTCTGCTACAACCTCACCATTTCTGATAAAACTTTATTTTTTGGAGGATCCACAGAACGATATTGGATACCTAGTACTTTTTATTAAAATCAAAAAAGTGCACCTTTTTTCAATAAAATTGTTGAATTAATATCTCTGCTACAACCTCACCATTTCTGATAAAACTTTATTTTTTGGAGGATCCACAGAACGATATTGGATACCTAGTACTTTTTATTAAAATCATAAAAAGTGCACCTTTTTTCAATAAAATTGTGAATTAATATCTCT
>NW_001859193.1:0-886 GCF_000209125.1 Entamoeba dispar SAW760
CTGTTTATTTTATATCTTATCTTTCTTATGTCTTTGATATATCATATCTATATCTATATCTATATCATATCTATATCATTTATATAACTTATATCATTTATATAACTTATATCATTTATATAACTTATAACATTTATATAACTTATAACATTTATATAACTTATATATCCCTTTTTTTATCTTCCCAGTATTTTATGAATGTTATAGGGCTTGTGGCGCAATGGAAACGCATCAGACTACGAATCTGGGGATTGCAGGTTCGATCCCTGCCAAGCTCGTCTTTTTATTGACTAGATTACTTTACTTTAATCCCTTTCAACTTCTATAACCTTTATATTCTATTATATATATATTTCTTTATTTATATATATATATATATTTCTTTATTTATTTATTTATATATATCTTTATTTATATATCTATGTATGTATTTATTTCTATATTCCTTTATTTCTATATTTCTATATTTCTATATTCCTTTATTCCTTTATTCCTTTATTTAAAAAAAAACTCTCTATATAAAAACAAAAAGGTAGATTACCTGACGTTCCCATCTGTGTGAACATAATGGTACTGATCAGGCTCTAAGCATCTTTACTTCCGTGTTCGGATGGGAACGGGTGTATCCTACTTGATATGAACCTACCGTTATCCTACTTACTTATGACTATGACTATCATATATTTTCTTATATTATTATATTATTATATGACTATGTACTTTTATTATTATTCCTAGTCTGTTTATTTTATATCTTATCTTTCTTATGTCTTTTATATATCATATCTATATCTATATCTATATCATATCTATATCATTTATATAACTTATATCATTTATATAACTTATATCATTTATATAACTTATAACATTTATATAACTTATA
>NW_001859192.1:0-960 GCF_000209125.1 Entamoeba dispar SAW760
ACTTAGTATTTTACTTCCTATATCCTTATTAGATGTACCTACTTTATACTATTACCTATATGCTATTCTTATCCCTTTATACTATACTATTCTATTCCTCTTATACTATTCTTATCCCTTTATACCTTTATATTCTTATACTTTTATACTTTTATACTTTTATACCTATAACCATTTATACCTTTATACCTTTATACCTTTATACCTTTATACTTTATACTATTTCCTCTTATACCACCTATTCTTATTATAAAAATACGCCCCCCGTGGGGCTCGAACCCACGACCGCGCGGTTAAGAGCCGCGCGCTCTACCGACTGAGCTAGGAAGGCTCACAGATTATTAGTATTCTTGACTTCTAGACTATGACTATATTTATATATATTTTTATATTTATTTAAATTTTATTTTATTATTTATGTTTATTTTATATATGTAATGACTTATTATATTTATTCCTTTTTATTTCTATATTTCTTTATATATTATATATTACTTATTACTTATTACTTATTACTTATTTTATACCTATTATATATAGACTATCTTTACTATACCTTATTCTTATTTTTTACTTTTTACTTTTTACTTTTTATTTCTTCTATGTATATATATATATTATATATGTACTTATGTACTTCTTATTCTTTTATGTATATATGTACTTATGTATATATTTATATATTTATATATGTATATATTTATATATGTATATATGTATATATGTACCCTCTTATTATGTTTATCCTATTATTACCCTTCTTATTACTCCTTATAACTTTATCCTATTATTACCTATTCAACTTATGCTTATCATATTTACTTTATCATATCTACTTTATTATTTCTACTTTATCATTTCTGCTTATCATATCTACTTTATCATTTCTGCTTATCATATCTACTTTAACATTTCTGCTTAACTTCTGCTAACTTATGCTTACTGAAAGCTTCCGTGGCT
>NW_001859191.1:0-897 GCF_000209125.1 Entamoeba dispar SAW760
AGTATTTTCTTCTTTTCGAATTTGGAAAATTTTATGACATATTATGTTCTATTTTTAAAGTAAACTATTTTCAAAAAATTTTGTTAATTATTCAAAAATTCTATTTTTAAAAGAAAGAATTCCCATTTTCAGAGTAAATTTTCTTATTTTTAGAAGAAATATCTTTAGAATTTTTACTTTTAGAAAATACATTAAAGTATCAGTAAAATATAATAAATAATATTTTAATAATTTTTAATATCAAATAAAATAACTAGTATAAAAGAGGGTATTAAAAGACTTAATAATATTTAAATTTAAAATGTCAAAAAATTGGGTATAAACCCAATAAAGGACAGATGAGAAAAGAAGAAATAAATCTTCTGTTGAAGAATTTCGAATTAAATAATTCGAAAATTCAAAATAGTTTTGGGTCTCAAAAAACCCACGAGAAACAAAACTATTTTGAGTAGTATTTAATTATGTTAAGCATTCTTAAAATAAATTATAAACATATTTACAGCTTCATTAAATAAAACCATAAACATACATTACCATAAAAGCATTAAGAGAATAAGGATGATTAATAATAATTAATGCTACTATATAATGAGAGGAATAATAAAGAGAGAATATAGCATTTACGTTTGTTTAAATAATAAATTATGAGAGAATAGCACAGTTTGTCAATAAAATAATAAATAAAATAAGTATTCATAATATTTAGGGAGAATAATATAAGAGATAAACAGAATAAGTAATCTCATAGAAGAGATTAATTAAAGAAATAAGAAATGATTATTAAAAGAATTTAATATAATCATAATAGATATATGTTGTTAAGAATGAAAGAATTTAAAGAAATAAATATAAGACTGAATATAAAGAAAATTGTACTTGATCTAACTATATAAAAGT
>NW_001859190.1:0-769 GCF_000209125.1 Entamoeba dispar SAW760
ACCCACATACAATGTTTTATATAACAACGAAAATTCCTTCTACACGGGGTAAATTTCAACAAAAATTGCAAAAAGACCCCCCCTACTCGAAATACGATTTTTGAAAATGCCCTTTTTGAAAAAACTACCGTTTTTTTGTTGAAATTAGAAGGAATAGAACGAAAAAAATTGATATTCCGTCGAAAAGTGAACCTTTATTACACAAAAGCTAGGAAAAACCATCGGATTAACACTAGACCAAAATTTTAAGATGGTAAAAGCTCGATTTGCCGAAAAGGATGACGTGGTTACCAACAAATATTCGGCATTTTCGGCGACATGTTTGTATGGATAATCTGAATCGTTTTCTATTTTTAGAAATTTTATAAATTATTTGTATGGATAATCTGAATCGTTTTCTATTTTTAGAATAATTCTATATTGTTTGTATGGATAATCTGAGTCGTTATCTAATTTTAGAAAAACTTTGAAGTTATTAATAAATTTATGAAGTAAAACAATAGTTTTTTCTAATAAATAACTAACAAAAGTTGTATAAATGAAAGAAAAATATTGATAGTTAAATGAAACCTGATAAAATACGTATCATTCAAAATACATTGAATGATGGCAGTAAGCCTGTCAGTACAGTTGAACAGTTTTTAAAGAAAATAAAAGAAACATGTTGAATTGTATTGATTAACATAAGGACAACGAAAGATGGAAGGAAAAAGAACAGGGAAAAGAAAAACGAAAACAAAAACGAAAGATGGGAGTTAAAAGAAAAATG
>NW_001859189.1:0-426 GCF_000209125.1 Entamoeba dispar SAW760
TAAAATATCTGGTTGATCCTGCCAGTATTATATGCTGATGTTAAAGATTAAGCCATGCATGTGTAAGTATAAAGACCAAGTAGGATGAAACTGCGGACGGCTCATTATAACAGTAATAGTTTCTTTGGTTAGTAAAGTACAAGGATAGCTTTGTGAATGATAAAGATAATACTTGAGACGATCCAATTTGTATTAGTACAAAGTGGCCAATTTATGTAAGTAAATTGAGAAATGACATTCTAAGTGAGTTAGGATGCCACGACAATTGTATAACACACAGTGTTTAACAAGTAACCAATGAGAATTTCTGATCTATCAATCAGTTGGTAGTATCGAGGACTACCAAGATTATAACGGATAACGAGGAATTGGGGTTCGACATCGGAGAGGGAGCTTTACAGATGGCTACCACTTCTAAGGAAGGCA
>NW_001859188.1:0-961 GCF_000209125.1 Entamoeba dispar SAW760
CTAAGCATCTTTACTTCCGTGTTCGGATGGGAACGGGTGTATCCTACTTGATATGAACCTACCGATGAAAGAATAAGAAATAGACTAAAGAGGTATAATTATAAAAAGGTATAATTATAAAGAGGTATAATTATAAAAAGGTATAATTATAAAAAAAAGGTAAATAAGGGATATATAATAATAAAGTATAAAGTATAAAGTATAAAGTATAAGTAATATACATACATAGATACATAGATACATAGAAAGGTTTAGATAGATAGATATATAGTCGTAGAAGTAGAAGTAGAAGTATATATAATAATATAGATACATATATATATATATATATAAGATGATATGAATAAATAAAGATAAACAGTTAAACAGTTAAACAGTTAAAGAAATAAACATATACATATACATATAAAGTTGTGTACTAATATAAAATGGTTCCACCCGGGTTTGAACCGGGGACCCTCACTACGTAAAAGTGATGTGATAACCAACTACACCATGAAACCAACGAACATAATAGTCAGAAAGACTGAAAAGGGTCATATAGGATATATAATAAATATAATAAATATAATATATATAATATATATAATATATATAATAAATATGATAAATATGTTATAAGTATAGTGTATATATATAAAATAATAAGAATAAAGTAAAAATATATAGAATAGATAATATATAATATATAATAAGTTTAAATAGATAATATAAAAAACAAAAAGGTAGATTACCTGACGTTCCCATCTGTGTGAACATAATGGTACTGATCAGGCTCTAAGCATCTTTACTTCCGTGTTCGGATGGGAACGGGTGTATCCTACTTGATATGAACCTACCGATGAAAGAATAAGAAATAGACTAAAGAGGTATAATTATAAAAAGGTATAATTATAAAGAGGTATAATTATAAAAAAGGTATAATTATAAAAAAAAGGTAAATAAGGGATATATAATAATA
>NW_001859187.1:0-921 GCF_000209125.1 Entamoeba dispar SAW760
AACTTATGTAGAAATAATACAGTAATATTATCCAATAAATTAATACATAAATAAACAGTAAGAAGATTAAAGACACTAAAATTACAAATTGACTTCAACAAAATACTACGAACAATCATTATTAAAAACGTTAAATACTTAATGTTCTACATATTCAACACTGGTAGTACATTAGAAGATGAACCTTCTAATTCTCATATGTTAGAAATGAATTCTATTGTAGAAATAGAGCATATTGAAATCACTAAAATAATCACTTCTCAATAATCATAAAATCAAATTGTGGATATATCTATTATTTGTTATTTTTTGTTATTGGTTATTTTGGAGTTGACTTTAACTTTATATATTTTTTTGATATATAAAAAGAATTATTTTAGTTTCAATAAATAAAGAAAAGAAAGAATAATGTCAGAAGTAGTAAAAAAAGAAGGAAAAGTAGGAAAAGATAGTGATTATGCTGGAGGAAAAGCACTTCGTTCTGTTGATAAAAGACTCCAGGATTGGGGAATGTCAAGAGATTCACGTATTATAAGAGCTGGACATGCTATTGAACATACTAGAAGAGGAATGATAGCAAGTTTGCAAGGGGACCATGAGAGAGCTGAAGCAGAGTATCAAAGAGCAAGAAGTAATCGTAGCCCAGAACGCAATCCAGAAAATGATAAAAAATAAGAGAAAGAATAAATAACTTTTTAGATTAACGTCATTTTAGTACATAAGTAAAGACCAATTACGATATTTAATGTTTATATTTTTATTATGTTGATAAGTAAATTAGTTTATTCATTATTATTGAATATGAAATAATGTATTTTAATGAATAATCAATTAAATAGTGAATTAAATAAGTTATTAACTTAACATTTAAATATCACTGAATAATATTGGATTCATGACTGTATTGAGAAGAATTCATAT
>NW_001859186.1:0-857 GCF_000209125.1 Entamoeba dispar SAW760
TGCAAAGATTTTAATTTCGTGAAAAATGACGAGGTTTTTGGCCATTCAAAAAAAAAATGAAAAATCTAAAAACAAAAAGAGAGAAAAAATTGGAGAAAGTGAGGATGAAAATTGACCAAAAAATGTCTCATTTTTCACGAAATTCAAATATGTTAATCTAGGACCATCAGAGATGCAAAGATTTTAATTTCGTGAAAAATGACGAGGTTTTTGGCCATTCAAAAAAAAATGAAAAATCTAAAAACAAAAAGAGAGAAAAAATTGAGGATGAAAATTGACCAAAAAATGTCTCATTTTTCACGAAATTCAAGTATGTTAATCTACTACCCAGTGTGATACACATACTTGAATTTCGTGAAGAATTATGACATCTTGGTGGAAACCCATGTCAATAAAAAAAAGAGAAAAAAAATGAAGAATAGGGTTAATAGGGTTAAATAGAAAAGAGAAAAAAAATTAGAAAAAATAAAAAAATGGTGAAAAAAGAACTAAGAACTGAAATAATATCATTCTAAGGAGACATACAGGATGAACAACAAATTAAAAAATAAGAGAGACTAATATACTAAGAAATATTAAGAGACTATTAGACTAATATACTAAGAGAATATTAAAAGATTACTAAGAGACTACTAGACTAATACGCTAAGAGATATTAAGAGACTATTAGACTAATACATAGGTGAGAATGTTAATGTTTGTATTATTTAATTTATAACAATATACTAACCAAATAGATTATTAGACTAAGAGATTTAAAAGACTACTAGACTATTATAAGATATTAAAAGACTACTAGACTACACAAGATATTAAAAGACTATTAATGTTTGTATTATTAAACACAAAGAGATATA
>NW_001859185.1:0-976 GCF_000209125.1 Entamoeba dispar SAW760
CATCTTTCGTTGTCCTATTGTTAATCAATACAATTCAACATGTTTCTTTTATTTCTTTAAAAACTGTTCAACTGTACTGACAGGCTTACTGCCATCATTCAATGTATTTTGAATGATACGTATTTTATCAGGTTTCATTTAACTATCAATATTTTTCTTTCATTTATACAACTTTTGTTAGTTATTTATTAGAAAAAACTATTGTTTTACTTCATAAATTTATTAATAACTTCAAAGTTTTTCTAAAATTAGATAACGACTCAGATTATCCATACAAACAATATAGAATTATTCTAAAAATAGAAAACGATTCAGATTATCCATACAAATAATTTATAAAATTTCTAAAAATAGAAAACGATTCAGATTATCCATACAAACATGTCGCCGAAAATGCCGAATATTTGTTGGTAACCACGTCATCCTTTTCGGCAAATCGAGCTTTTACCATCTTAAAATTTTGGTCTAGTGTTAATCCGATGGTTTTTCCTAGCTTTTGTGTAATAAAGGTTCACTTTTCGACGGAATATCAATTTTTTTCGTTCTATTCCTTCTAATTTCAACAAAAAAACGGTAGTTTTTTCAAAAAGGGCATTTTCAAAAATCGTATTTCGAGTAGGGGGGGTCTTTTTGCAATTTTTGTTGAAATTTACCCCGTGTAGAAGGAATTTTCGTTGTTATATAAAACATTTGTATGTTGGGTTTTTGTTATTCTTTTTTGTTATTCTTTTTTGTTATTCACTATTTTTAGGTCATTTTTTGTTATTCTTTTTTGTTATTCAAAGGTAATGCTCAATGATGAAATAATCATGAAAAAATTGTTAAAAAATGAGGTCTTCAGATTACCTCCAAGAACATTTTTTACCTTATAAGTTTTCATTAAAACAACCTTGTTACAGAGATATGATAAAATTGACTCAGTGACAAAAAATATTGACTCTACTCATCTATACGTCCTTCAATACTTTATCTACAA
>NW_001859184.1:0-971 GCF_000209125.1 Entamoeba dispar SAW760
ATAATAACTATAACAATTACTAGTACACTAAAAGTTATTTGATATTTATTACTTTTTATAGAAAATGATTTAATTATCCATTTATTCAATTAGTAAAGTTAAAGACTATTTTAAATTAAAAAACTATATTATTTTATTATTTAAACTATTTCAATTCAAACATTAAAAAAATAAATAAAAAATCGTTCAATTAATCATTATAATATCATTAAATAAAAAGTTGTTTAGAATTCAATTCTGAACAACTTTTACCTTATAAATTTTTATACTTTCGTTGACATTTTTTGAGATATTAATAACTAATTGATAATATTAATAACCATAAAATAAAATATGACAAAAATTCTGTTAAAAAATTAAAATAATTATACTTTATTTTACCAATTTAATATTTAATGATAAAAAAGAAAGATAATTAATTATATTAAAATGTTAAAAATGAGTAAAAATTTAACCATAAAATAAAATATGACAAAAATTCTGTTAAAAAATTAAAATAATTATACTTTATTTTACCAATTTAATGAAAAAACAGAAAAGATAATTAATTATATTAAAATGTTAAAAAAGAATAAAAGGAATAAAAAGAAATAAATTTAATAATTTTAATGAATATAGGATGAAAAAAAGAATTGATAATACATTTTAAAATAAGTTTTATATAAATTTAAATAGAAATTACGGTTAAGTCTCAGCAAATCGTTTCATTCAATACCCGAGAGTATTGATTAAGAAACTCTAAAGCTTACAACACCGATTTCTGATGCCATCGTCTATAAGCAACAGTTATGCTTTGAATTTTGTTAACTCAGTATTCACTACCCTTTTGATAGAGTAATACACGAGATAATAAATACAACGTATATAATTTCATTGTACTAAAGTACAGAAAAGACAAAGTATTCATCTAGACGAAATCTGGCTTGAGAGGCTTCAGCATTATTCAACACGTGTTAGATTCTCAACACTAT
>NW_001859183.1:0-459 GCF_000209125.1 Entamoeba dispar SAW760
CCGAACAGTAGAAGGAATGACAGATTAAGAGTTCTTTCATGATTTATTGGGTAGTGGTGCATGGCCGTTCTTAGTTGGTGGAGTGATTTGTCAGGTTAATTCCGGTAACGAACGAGACTGAAACCTATTAATTAGTTTTCTGCCTATAAGACAGAAATGTTCGCAAGAACAGGTGCGTAAGTACCACTTCTTAAAGGGACACATTTCAATTGTCCTATTTTAATTGTTAGTTATCTAATTTCGATTAGAACTCTTTTAACGTGGGAAAAAGAAAAAGGAAGCATTCAGCAATAACAGGTCTGTGATGCCCTTAGACATCTTGGGCCGCACGCGCGCTACAATGGAGTTACTAGAGAGCATTTTATCATTTACACCTTATTTATTAGGCTATGTCTAATAGGTAGGGATAGTAAGTGGTGTACCGAAAATTGAAATAGTTAAGGAAAACTCAAAAGAACG
>NW_001859182.1:0-505 GCF_000209125.1 Entamoeba dispar SAW760
TATTTTGAAATCGTGTAAAATGCTCTTCTTTTTATCAATTCATTCTTTATTATTAACATCATTTGTTTATTTCTTAATTTCATTTTGTTTCATTTTTATTTCCATTTTCATCTACTTTAATCTCTAAATTTATTTTTATCTCACTTGCATTTCCTCATTCTCAATTTCCTCATTCTTAGATTCCTCATTCTCAAGTTCTTCTTTCTTTAAATCCTTCATTTTTCTTTTAACTCCCATCTTTCGTTTTTGTTTTCGTTTTTCTTTTCCCTGTTCTTTTTCCTTCCATCTTTCGTTGTCCTTATGTTAATCAATACAATTCAACATGTTTCTTTTATTTTCTTTAAAAACTGTTCAACTGTACTGACAGGCTTACTGCCATCATTCAATGTATTTTGAATGATACGTATTTTATCAGGTTTCATTTAACTATCAATATTTTTCTTTCATTTATACAACTTTTGTTAGTTATTTATTAGAAAAAACTATTGTTTTACTTCATAAATTT
>NW_001859181.1:0-981 GCF_000209125.1 Entamoeba dispar SAW760
ATTTTAACGAGTAAGGAAACGAAATGGCGTAAGGACAACAAAAGTAGTAAAGATTTAAAGTAATTTAGATTGAAACTGTCCTTAGTGCAGATCTTGGTGGTAGTAGCAAATACTAAGAAGAGGAAAAAAACATCTTAGAACTGAAGAGGAGAAAGGTTCCTAAACAACATTACTTGGATTAGGGTGAATCGATCCTAAATTACAGATGGAAATCCTTAAGAAATATATAAGTGACATATAGTCAATATAAGGATTGAAAGGGAATAAGATTAATAGTTCTTAATCAAGAGAATTAATGATTAAATCTTAGAAATAAGATTAAATCGAATAAAATGGTAACATATCATGAACTTTAAAATGGAGTGTGAAAATCTACGGAAGAGTTCTCTTTTCTTCTTAACAAAAGTAAACTCCACTGAAATGAATCAATCAGAGAAGTGGAATTTATTGGCTTTGTAAGAAATTCAACATATGATTGAATTGTGGTATTTTTGCAGTCTTCATAAAAATTAAAGGGAATCTTAGCATAAAGCTAATTAAAGAATTCTTTTGCTCGTACTAATAACCGCAACAGGTCTCCAAGAAGCAAAATCTTTAGTTAAATAGAATAACGCAGGTAAGGGAAGTCGGCAACATAGCTCTGTAAGTTAGCAAGAAAGAGTAGCTCTGGTGATTTCCTTGTAAAAGGATTAAAATCGAATCAGAACTTTAAAGGTTAGGGGAATCCGACTGTTTAATAAAAACATAGCATTCTGATAAATCTAAAAGGTTCATTACAGAATGTGATTTCTGCCCAGTGCTCTGAATGTCAAGGTAATGAAATTTACTTAAGCGCGGGTTAACGGCGGGAGTAACTATGACTCTCTTAAGTAGCCAAATGCCTCGTCATCTATTAGTGACGCGCATGATGGATCACCGTGATTCCACTGTCCCTATCTGCATCTAGTGAACACAGTCAGGAACGGCTGATGGACGCGGGAA
>NW_001859180.1:0-896 GCF_000209125.1 Entamoeba dispar SAW760
CTATTCTTATTATAAAAATACGCCCCCCGTGGGGCTCGAACCCACGACCGCGCGGTTAAGAGCCGCGCGCTCTACCGACTGAGCTAGGAAGGCTCACAGATTATTAGTATTCTTGACTTCTAGACTATGACTATATTTATATATATTTTTATATTTATTTAAATTTTATTTTATTATTTATGTTTATTTTATATATGTAATGACTTATTATATTTATTCCTTTTTATTTCTATATTTCTTTATATATTATATATTACTTATTACTTATTACTTATTACTTATTTTATACCTATTATATATAGACTATCTTTACTATACCTTATTCTTATTTTTTACTTTTTACTTTTTACTTTTTATTTCTTCTATGTATATATATATATTATATATGTACTTATGTACTTCTTATTCTTTTATGTATATATGTACTTATGTATATATTTATATATTTATATATGTATATATTTATATATGTATATATGTATATATGTACCCTCTTATTATGTTTATCCTATTATTACCCTTCTTATTACTCCTTATAACTTTATCCTATTATTACCTATTCAACTTATGCTTATCATATTTACTTTATCATATCTACTTTATTATTTCTACTTTATCATTTCTGCTTATCATATCTACTTTATCATTTCTGCTTATCATATCTACTTTAACATTTCTGCTTAACTTCTGCTTAACTTATGCTTACTGAAAGCTTCCGTGGCTCAGTCGGCAGAGCGAACGGCTGTTAACCGTTAGGTCCTTGGTTCGATCCCAAGCGGAAGCGTCTTTTTACTATTATTATTAACCTTTATGCTACTATTATTATTATTATCATCTTATTCACTATATATATATATATATATATATGTCTTTTTATCCCTATCCTATCTTCTCTT
>NW_001859179.1:0-989 GCF_000209125.1 Entamoeba dispar SAW760
TTTTTGTTGAATTAGAAGGAATAGAACGAAAAAAATTGATATTCCGTCGAAAAGTGAACCTTTATTACACAAAAGCTAGGAAAAACCATCGGATTAACACTAGACCAAAATTTTAAGATGGTAAAAGCTCGATTTGCCGAAAAGGATGACGTGGTTACCAACAAATATTCGGCATTTTCGGCGACATGTTTGTATGGATAATCTGAATCGTTTTCTATTTTTAGAAATTTTATAAATTATTTGTATGGATAATCTGAATCGTTTTCTATTTTTAGAATAATTCTATATTGTTTGTATGGATAATCTGAGTCGTTATCTAATTTTAGAAAAACTTTGAAGTTATTAATAAATTTATGAAGTAAAACAATAGTTTTTTCTAATAAATAACTAACAAAAGTTGTATAAATGAAAGAAAAATATTGATAGTTAAATGAAACCTGATAAAATACGTATCATTCAAAATACATTGAATGATGGCAGTAAGCCTGTCAGTACAGTTGAACAGTTTTTAAAGAAAATAAAAGAAACATGTTGAATTGTATTGATTAACATAAGGACAACGAAAGATGGAAGGAAAAAGAACAGGGAAAAGAAAAACGAAAACAAAAACGAAAGATGGGAGTTAAAAGAAAAATGAAGGATTTAAAGAAAGAAGAACTTGAGAATGAGGAATCTAAGAATGAGGAAATTGAGAATGAGGAAATGCAAGTGAGATAAAAATAAATTTAGAGATTAAAGTAGATGAAAATGGAAATAAAAATGAAACAAAATGAAATTAAGAAATAAACAAATGATGTTAATAATAAAGAAGTGAATTGATAAAAAGTAAGAGCATTTTACACGATTTCAAAATATTGTGTTTCTGGACCGATTCTAATGCAAAGATTTCAAGCGTAGCAAAAATGATAGTGAATTTAGAAATTGAAAAATGAAGAAAGAATTAAGAAAGAATTGAATGAAGAAATGAAATTGATAAAGTAAGAACATTT
>NW_001859178.1:0-728 GCF_000209125.1 Entamoeba dispar SAW760
TTTTTTGAGATATTAATATAAAAAAATAATGATTAATATTAAAAAGAAATACATAATGAAGATAAAATAAAATAAATAAATCATGAATAATAACTAATACAGATTAAGATAATTGTTAAACAGAATTTAATTTAAAGAATGAGATATAAAGATATTAAATAATTTTTTAATAGTCTTTAATAAAAATAATCATTCATATCTCAAAAAATGTCAACGAAAGTATAAAAATTTATAAGGTAAAAGTTGTTCAGAATTGAATTCTAAACAACTCTTTATTTAATGATGTTGTAATGATAAATTGAACGATTTTATTCATCTTTTTAACGTTTGAATTGAAATAGTTTAAATAATAAAATAATATAGTTTTTTAATAGAAAAGATTTTTTGAAAAATGTTGATTTAAAAATAAATAACTTATACTTCATAAAATCTTGATTTAAAAAATGTTATTTCTACAATGAATAACAAAAAATAATCTATAAATAGAACACTATTATTTTAATAATTATTAATATCTCAAATGTACTGCGTCCAGAATTAATAATAACTATAACAATTACTAGTACACTAAAAGTTATTTGATATTTATTACTTTTTATAGAAAATGATTTAATTATCAATAATTAATAAATTATGTTAGAATGAATTGGTAAAAATTATTTTATCTATACTGCGTCAGAATTAATAATAACTATAACAATTACTAGTACACTAAAAGTTATTTGATA
>NW_001859177.1:0-947 GCF_000209125.1 Entamoeba dispar SAW760
ATTATTATTCCTAGTCTGTTTATTTTATATCTTATCTTTCTTATGTCTTTTATATATCATATCTATATCTATATCTATATCATATCTATATCATTTATATAACTTATATCATTTATATAACTTATATCATTTATATAACTTATAACATTTATATAACTTATAACATTTATATAACTTATATATCCCTTTTTTTATCTTCCCAGTATTTTATGAATGTTATAGGGCTTGTGGCGCAATGGAAACGCATCAGACTACGAATCTGGGGATTGCAGGTTCGATCCCTGCCAAGCTCGTCTTTTTATTGACTAGATTACTTTACTTTAATCCCTTTCAACTTCTATAACCTTTATATTCTATTATATATATATTTCTTTATTTATATATATATATATATTTCTTTATTTATTTATTTATATATATCTTTATTTATATATCTATGTATGTATTTATTTCTATATTCCTTTATTTCTATATTTCTATATTTCTATATTCCTTTATTCCTTTATTCCTTTATTTAAAAAAAAACTCTCTATATAAAAACAAAAAGGTAGATTACCTGACGTTCCCATCTGTGTGAACATAATGGTACTGATCAGGCTCTAAGCATCTTTACTTCCGTGTTCGGATGGGAACGGGTGTATCCTACTTGATATGAACCTACCGTTATCCTACTTACTTATGACTATGACTATCATATATTTTCTTATATTATTATATTATTATATGACTATGTACTTTTATTATTATTCCTAGTCTGTTTATTTTATATCTTATCTTTCTTATGTCTTTTATATATCATATCTATATCTATATCTATATCATATCTATATCATTTATATAACTTATATCATTTATATACTTATATCATTTATATACTTATACATTTATATACTTATACATTTATATACTTATATATCCCTTTTTTATCTTCCAGTATTTATGATGTT
>NW_001859176.1:0-933 GCF_000209125.1 Entamoeba dispar SAW760
CCCTTACTTAAGCATATCAATAAGGGAAGGAAGAAAAAATAACAATGATTTCTTAAGTAATGGCGAATGAAAAAGAAAAAGACCAAGTTGATAAAAATGGATAATTGTAAAAAGGTTAGAAGAATACAGCAATGTGTGAGGCTAGTCTTAAATTATTCAGAGTGTAACTAAAAGAAAAATTATATTTAAAAGAGATAATTTAGATTGAATTCAGAACGAATGCTGAGCCAGAGAGAGTGAAAGCCTCGTCAATTTAAATATATTTTGAAAAGAATATAGTTTAGAAAAGAGTAAATTTATTTGGAAGTATAAATCGAAAAGGTGATAGTATTCATCAAAGTCTAAATATTACAGGAAAACTGATAGCAAAGAAGTACTGTGAAGGAAAACTTAAAAGAACTTTGGAAAAAGAGTGAAAAGAGCTTGAAAGAGTAATATGTGAACGGATAATTTATAAGAAAAATAGTAGAATGTATTATAAATAAAAATATAAAAAGATTAGATATATAAGTAGTATATTTAATAAGATTGTATTGAAATTTGTAATATAGGAAATTATTAAGAGCAAGAGAATTATTTCATTTATAGTGATTATTAATAAACGAGAATATTAAGAGAAATCTTAGTATTTAATTGTGAATTAAAAGTAAAAATCCAATAATAATGGAATGATAAAAGCTATTTAAGGTAAGATTAATACATTTAATCCCGAGAATAGAAACTCTTGAAGAAGTAAATTATCTACCCGTCTTGAAACACGGACCAAGGAGTCTAACATGGATGCGAATGAGAATAGCAGGAAAGCTATAACATGAAGAGAAAACGAAAAACTATGAGAGTGTAGAAATACATTTAGCAATAGTATCTTTCAATAGAAGAAGTAAATATGTTAGGACCCGAAAGATGGTGAACTATACTTGAACGGATTGAAGC
>NW_001859175.1:0-532 GCF_000209125.1 Entamoeba dispar SAW760
TTAAGTAATAAAGGAATAAAGGAATAAAGTAATAAAGGAATATAGGAATAAAGTAATAAAGGAATAAAGGAATAAAGTAATATAGGAATAAAGTAATAAAGGAATAAAGGAATAAAGTAATAAAGTAATAAAGTAAGATATTAAAGGTATATAAAGTATAAAGGATATGATATATGATATATAATATAAAGGATATAATATATATAATAAATAATATATATATATATATAATAGGTGTATAAAAAGTGTAAGGATAATAAGTATATAAGTAAAATATGGTAGAGGTATATATATATAAAAGAAAGGATAAAATATAAGAAAGAATAGTTATAGTTATATATATATAGTTAGATGTATAAAGGTTGATATAATGATAGTTATATAATAAAAACCGAAAATACATACATACATAAATAAATATATATATATAGGTTCATATAATAATAGTACTCAGATTGACAGTGTGGCCGAGTGGTCTAAGGCGATTGACTTGAAATCAATTATCCTCTGGATGCGTAGGTTCAAATCCTGC
>NW_001859174.1:0-868 GCF_000209125.1 Entamoeba dispar SAW760
TCTAATAAATAACTAACAAAAGTTGTATAAATGAAAGAAAAATATTGATAGTTAAATGAAACCTGATAAAATACGTATCATTCAAAATACATTGAATGATGGCAGTAAGCCTGTCAGTACAGTTGAACAGTTTTTAAAGAAAATAAAAGAAACATGTTGAATTGTATTGATTAACATAAGGACAACGAAAGATGGAAGGAAAAAGAACAGGGAAAAGAAAAACGAAAACAAAAACGAAAGATGGGAGTTAAAAGAAAAATGAAGGATTTAAAGAAAGAAGAACTTGAGAATGAGGAATCTAAGAATGAGGAAATTGAGAATGAGGAAATGCAAGTGAGATAAAAATAAATTTAGAGATTAAAGTAGATGAAAATGGAAATAAAAATGAAACAAAATGAAATTAAGAAATAAACAAATGATGTTAATAATAAAGAAGTGAATTGATAAAAAGTAAGAGCATTTTACACGATTTCAAAATATTGTGTTTCTGGACCGATTCTAATGCAAAGATTTCAAGCGTAGCAAAAATGATAGTGAATTTAGAAATTGAAAAATGAAGAAAGAATTAAGAAAGAATTGAATGAAGAAATGAAATTGATAAAAGTAAGAACATTTTACACGATTTCAAAATATTGTGTTTCTGGACCGATTCTAATGCAAAGATTTCAAGCGTAGCAAAAATGATAGTGAATTTAGAAAATTGAAAAATGAAGAAAGAATTAAGAAAGAATTGAATGAAGAAATGAAATTGATAAAAGTAAGAACATTTTACACGATTTCAAAATATTGTGTTTCTGGGACGATTCTAATGCAAAGATTTCAAGCGTAGCAAAAATGATGATGATTTTGGATGATCATGAACAATGGA
>NW_001859173.1:0-956 GCF_000209125.1 Entamoeba dispar SAW760
TATGTATGTATGTATATATATATATCACTATCTATATATATATATATATATATGTATCTATATATTATATATATTATGTATCTATATATTATTTATATATATTATATATATATTATCTATCTATATATTCTTCTTTATCACTCTCTGTCTATATGTTTATTCCTTTTATATATGTTTATTCCTTTTATATATGTTTATTCCCTTTAAAAAATACCTAGAAGGCGACTATGGGGATCGGACCCATGACCTTCTCTTTACGAGAGAGACGCTCTGCCACTGAGCTAAGCCGCCTTATATTATTATTACCTATTTCTATCTTTACACTTAGCTTATATATATTTATTATCTTCCCTATTTATTATGTTATTATTTATCATCTTTTTACCTTTATATCTTTTTATTACTTTATTATACATCTACTATACACTTCTTACTATTACTATTTCCTACTTATTACTATTTACTTATTACTTCTTACATTACTTCCATTTCTTACTTATTACTTATTACTTCTTACTTATTACTTCTTACTTATTACTTCTTACATCCTTTTACTACTTACTACTTACACCTACCCATCTATTCATAACGGTTCCATGGTGTAGGGGCAGCATATAAGATTTTGGTTCTTAGGACCCCAGTTCGAATCTGGGTGGGACCACTTTTTATGTATATAACTATACCTTTATACCATTATATTAAACTTATGAACTTTATCTATGTTTATATTCTAACTATTATCTCTTTCTATATATATTTCTATCTTATATTATGTTATATATTCTACTATATTCTACTTTTATCACCACTTATGTATGTATGTATATATATATATCACTATCTATATATTATATATATATATTATGTATCTATATATTATATATATTATGTATCTATATATTATTTATATATATTATATATATATTATCTATCTATATATCTTCTTTATCACTCTC
>NW_001859172.1:0-956 GCF_000209125.1 Entamoeba dispar SAW760
GTAGTCTGATGCGTTTCCATTGCGCCACAAGCCCTATAACATTCATAAAATACTGGGAAGATAAAAAAAGGGATATATAAGTTATATAAATGTTATAAGTTATATAAATGTTATAAGTTATATAAATGATATAAGTTATATAAATGATATAAGTTATATAAATGATATAGATATGATATAGATATAGATATAGATATGATATATAAAAGACATAAGAAAGATAAGATATAAAATAAACAGACTAGGAATAATAATAAAAGTACATAGTCATATAATAATATAATAATATAAGAAAATATATGATAGTCATAGTCATAAGTAAGTAGGATAACGGTAGGTTCATATCAAGTAGGATACACCCGTTCCCATCCGAACACGGAAGTAAAGATGCTTAGAGCCTGATCAGTACCATTATGTTCACACAGATGGGAACGTCAGGTAATCTACCTTTTTGTTTTTATATAGAGAGTTTTTTTTTAAATAAAGGAATAAAGGAATAAAGGAATATAGAAATATAGAAATATAGAAATAAAGGAATATAGAAATAAATACATACATAGATATATAAATAAAGATATATATAAATAAATAAATAAAGAAATATATATATATATATAAATAAAGAAATATATATATAATAGAATATAAAGGTTATAGAAGTTGAAAGGGATTAAAGTAAAGTAATCTAGTCAATAAAAAGACGAGCTTGGCAGGGATCGAACCTGCAATCCCCAGATTCGTAGTCTGATGCGTTTCCATTGCGCCACAAGCCCTATAACATTCATAAAATACTGGAAGATAAAAAAAGGGATATATAAGTTATATAAATGTTATAAGTTATATAAATGTTATAAGTTATATAAATGATATAAGTTATATAAATGATATAAGTTATATAAATGATATAGATATGATATAGATATAGATATAGATATGATATATAAAAGACATAAGAA
>NW_001859171.1:0-993 GCF_000209125.1 Entamoeba dispar SAW760
TTTATCTATACTGCGTCAAGAATTAATAATAACTATAACAATTACTAGTACACTAAAAGTTATTTGATATTTATTACTTTTTATAGAAAATGATTTAATTATCCATTTATTCATTAATCATTAAAATGAATTGTTAAAAATTATTTTATCTATACTGCGTCAAGAATTAATAATAACTATAACAATTACTAGTACACTAAAAGTTATTTGATATTTATTACTTTTTATAGAAAATGATTTAATTATCCATTTATTCATTAATCATTAAAATGAATTGTTAAAAATTATTTTATCTATACTGCGTCAAGAATTAATAATAACTATAACAATTACTAGTACACTAAAAGTTATTTGATATTTATTACTTTTTATAGAAAATGATTTAATTATCAATAATTAATAAATTATGTTAGAATGAATTGTTAAAAATTATTTTATCTATACTGCGTCAAGAATTAATAATAACTATAACAATTACTAGTACACTAAAAGTTATTTGATATTTATTACTTTTTATAGAAAATGATTTAATTATCAATAATTAATAAATTATGTTAGAATGAATTGTTAAAAATTATTTTATCTATACTGCGTCAAGAATTAATAATAACTATAACAATTACTAGTACACTAAAAGTTATTTGATATTTATTACTTTTTATAGAAAATGATTTAATTATCCATTTATTCATTAATCATTAAAATGAATTGTTAAAAATTATTTTATCTATACTGCGTCAAGAATTAATAATAACTATAACAATTACTAGTACACTAAAAGTTATTTGATATTTATTACTTTTTATAGAAAATGATTTAATTATCAATAATTAATAAATTATGTTAGAATGAATTGTTAAAAATTATTTTATCTATACTGCGTCAGAATTAATAATAACTATAACAATTACTAGTACACTAAAAGTTATTTGATATTTATTACTTTTTATAGAAAATGATTTAATTATCAATAATTAATAAATTATGTTAGAA
>NW_001859170.1:0-905 GCF_000209125.1 Entamoeba dispar SAW760
AGATTATTTCTTTATAGTGATTATTAATAAACGAGAATATTAAGAGAAATCTTAGTATTTAATTGTGAATTAAAAGTAAAAATCCAATAATAATGGAATGATAAAAGCTATTTAAGGTAAGATTAATACATTTAATCCCGAGAATAGAAACTCTTGAAGAAGTAAATTATCTACCCGTCTTGAAACACGGACCAAGGAGTCTAACATGGATGCGAATGAGAATAGCAGGAAAGCTATAACATGAAGAGAAAACGAAAAACTATGAGAGTGTAGAAATACATTTAGCAATAGTATCTTTCAATAGAAGAAGTAAATATGTTAGGACCCGAAAGATGGTGAACTATACTTGAACGGATTGAAGCCGAAGGAAACTTTGGTGGAAGATTCACGCAGTGTTAACGTGCAAATTACTTGTCATATTTGAGTATAGGGGCGAAAGACTCATCGAACTATCTAGTAGCTGGTTCCACCTGAATATTCCCTTAGGAAGGTCAAAGTATTAATAGTATTGATTGGTAAAGATAATGATTAGGTGTAATGGGTGAGTATTTTCACTCAACATCTTGTCAAACTATGAATAAACAAAGAAGAATTCTCAGTGTTAAATACACTTCAGGAATTTAAATATAAACATACTTTGAATCGGCCAAGTCTGGTAAGCAGGACTGGCGATGCGGGATGAACCGAACGTCGAGATAAAGTGCCAAAAAGAAACATAACGAGTACCACAAAAGGTATTCATTCATATTGACAATAGGACGGTGGCCATGGAAGTCGGAAACCGCTAAAGAATGTGTAACAACTCACCTATCGAATGAATGAGTCCTGAAAATGGATGGCATTATATTTCTTAACTGATACTCGACCGTTAAATGAGACATTTTACGAGTAAGAACGAAATGGCG
>NW_001859169.1:0-692 GCF_000209125.1 Entamoeba dispar SAW760
AATATAAAGGTTATAGAAGTTGAAAGGGATTAAAGTAAAGTAATCTAGTCAATAAAAAGACGAGCTTGGCAGGGATCGAACCTGCAATCCCCAGATTCGTAGTCTGATGCGTTTCCATTGCGCCACAAGCCCTATAACATTCATAAAATACTGGGAAGATAAAAAAAGGGATATATAAGTTATATAAATGTTATAAGTTATATAAATGTTATAAGTTATATAAATGATATAAGTTATATAAATGATATAAGTTATATAAATGATATAGATATGATATAGATATAGATATAGATATGATATATAAAAGCCATAAGAAAGATAAGATATAAAATAAACAGACTAGGAATAATAATAAAAGTACATAGTCATATAATAATATAATAATATAAGAAAATATATGATAGTCATAGTCATAAGTAAGTAGGATAACGGTAGGTTCATATCAAGTAGGATACACCCGTTCCCATCCGAACACGGAAGTAAAGATGCTTAGAGCCTGATCAGTACCATTATGTTCACACAGATGGGAACGTCAGGTAATCTACCTTTTTGTTTTTATATAGAGAGTTTTTTTTTAAATAAAGGAATAAAGGAATAAAGGAATATAGAAATATAGAAATATAGAAATAAAGGAATATAGAAATAAATACATACATAGATATATAAATAAAGATATATATAAATAAATAAAT
>NW_001859168.1:0-786 GCF_000209125.1 Entamoeba dispar SAW760
TTTTAATAATAATTCAAATACAAAGATAAATGATAATTTATATTTCAACATAATATTCATTTTATCTTAAATCATTATTGAATCAAGTTATTTTATAATGTTTTTAACAATATAATTAACATCATTTCACTTTTTATTATACACAATCATTATTAACTTATCAAATGATGAAAAATACAAGAATGTTATCAATTATCAACATTTATTTTATTGTAAGTTTCATAAATAATAATAGAACAAAAATGAATCATAAATAAATAAAATGAACAAGAATTATGTATTTTATTATAATTCAATTTATTATTTGAACAAGAAATTAGAAATTGTTTACTAATCAATGAACAATCATTTAATACAATTTCATAATCCATTGATAAACAAGATACAAAAAATAATCAAAATGATAATGAATATGAGTATTATAAGAAACAAATAAATATAAGAATAAGAAAATAAGAATATAAAGATAGAAATATTAAAGAAATAAAGAAGAATGAAATACAAATATACGAAATATAAATAATATAGAAATAGAGAATATGATATAATAAAAAATAAAGAAGAAAGAAGATAATAAATATATAGAAATAAATATAATTGAAATAGAAAATATAAAGAAATAAGAAAGTTCAAAAAGAATATAATTAAAAGATAAATAAACAAGAAATAAAATAATAAGAGTAATAGATATACATATTAAAACATTAAATAAAATATATAGAATACAACAAGAAGAAGATATACAAAAGAAATAATAGAAATAATCAAATGAAAAGATTAATAGAA
>NW_001859167.1:0-945 GCF_000209125.1 Entamoeba dispar SAW760
AAGAATTGATAATACATTTAAAATAAGTTTTATATAAATTTAAATAGAAATTACGGTTAAGTCTCAGCAAATCGTTTCATTCAATACCCGAGAGTATTGATTAAGAAACTCTAAAGCTTACAACACCGATTTCTGATGCCATCGTCTATAAGCAACAGTTATGCTTTGAATTTTGTTAACTCAGTATTCACTACCCTTTTGATAGAGTAATACACGAGATAATAAATACAACGTATATAATTTTCAATTGTACTAAAGTAACAAGAAAAAGACAAAGTATTCATCTAGACGAAATTCTGGCTTGAGAGGCTTTCAGCCATTATTTCAACACGTGTTAGATTCTCAACACTATTTGATCAAATAATTGAATAATCCAGTGGCGTGACACAACGGTTCCTCTCGTACTGAGTTGTGCTACTATCTAAATACTTTGAAGATCTACCGAAACGGTAGGGTAAAACTAACCTGTCTCACGACGGTCTAAACCCAGCTCACGTTCCCTATTAAATGGTGAACAATCATACCTTTTTTCAATTCTGCTTGAAATGGATAGGAAGAGCCGACATCGAAGGATCAAAAAGCAACGTCGCTATGAGCGCTTGGCTGCCACAAGCCAGTTATCCCTGTGGTAACTTTTCTGACACCCCAAGCCTTATTATTAAAGGATTAACTAGAAATCACCTTACGGTCTCACACATCAGATAAATCTAATATGTTTTAAATTTTTTCTAGTTAAAAATCTTAGGGATCGTTAGGCCATCATTTCAGAGTTATTGATTGTACTGGAATCAATAATCAAATGAACTTATACCCTTATATTCTACATGAGGTTTCTGTCCTCATTGAGTTCATCTTTGGACACCTGCGTTATCTTGTAACAGATGTGCCGCCCCAGCCAAACTCCCCGTCTATCTTTTCATCGCCTGTTTCACCGAAGTTTTATGT
>NW_001859166.1:0-401 GCF_000209125.1 Entamoeba dispar SAW760
TAAATGTTATAAGTTATATAAATGATATAAGTTATATAAATGATATAAGTTATATAAATGATATAGATATGATATAGATATAGATATAGATATGATATATAAAAGACATAAGAAAGATAAGATATAAAATAAACAGACTAGGAATAATAATAAAAGTACATAGTCATATAATAATATAATAATATAAGAAAATATATGATAGTCATAGTCATAAGTAAGTAGGATAACGGTAGGTTCATATCAAGTAGGATACACCCGTTCCCATCCGAACACGGAAGTAAAGATGCTTAGAGCCTGATCAGTACCATTATGTTCACACACATGGGAACGTCAGGTAATCTACCTTTTTGTTTTTATATAGAGAGTTTTTTTTTAAATAAAGGAATAAAGGAATAAAGGAA
>NW_001859165.1:0-1022 GCF_000209125.1 Entamoeba dispar SAW760
AAAGTATAAAAAGAATATAGTAATATAGTAATAAAGGAATAAAGTATAAAAGGAATAAAGTATAAAAGGAATAAAGTATAAAAGGAATAAAGTATAAAAGGAATATAGTAATAAAGGAATATAATAATAAAGGATATAAGTATAAGTATAAGTATAAGTCATGAATATAAAATAGAATATAGAATATAAAGGATATAATATATAATATATAAAGTAGAATATATACATATAATATATATAATAAATATAATAATATATAATATATAATATATAAGGGAAGTACATAAAAAGAATATAGTATAGATTAAATATAGATGAAGGGGGCTTAGCTCAGTGGCAGAGCAGCTGACTCCAGATCAGCCGGTCAGTGGTTCAATCCCTCTAGCCCTCACTTTTTATACATATAGTATCCATAAAGTATAGATAAAGTAAGATATAGTATATCTAGTGTATAAGTAGAGGATACATATAGTAAGATAGTAAGATAGTATGATAGTATGATAGTATGATAGTATGATAGTATGATAGTAAGATAATAAGAAAGTATGGCATCTATAGTCATATATAGAACAATAAATAGTCATATAAACACTGGAAAGTGATATAAAAGATATAAAAGGATATAAGATATAAAATAAATAAAATATATATATATAACATATAAAAAAAATAAAGAAGTAAGTTTAAGTTATAAAAGGTTATATAAAAGAGTGAATAAGTTAGTCGGAATAGTTAAAGAATAGAATAGTATAGTCATATAAACATATAAACATATAAACATATAATAATATATAGATAATATAAATAGAAAGAAATATATATAATATAAACATAATATGTAAACAGATTATATGATAAAGTAGTTATAGTAAGCTCTCATAGCTCAGTCGGTAGAGCATGGTGCTAATAACGCCAGGGTCGCAGTTCGAAACCTGCTGAGAGCATTGTTTTAAGAATACATACATATTATACATATTATACATATTATACATATTATACATATACATACATGAGAGTATTTG
>NW_001859164.1:0-957 GCF_000209125.1 Entamoeba dispar SAW760
ATTATACTTAGTACTTTTTATTAAAATTGACGACATTTAACTTCTTTCATTTGGTTTAGATAAAAATAGAATAAATTAATATCTCAAATACATGACGATCACAATTAATAATTTTTATCTTTTTGCAGAGTGCTTTTGAAGATAATTGATATATAGTACTTTATATTAAAATCATAAAAAGTGCACCTTTTTTCAACAAATTTGTTGAATTAATATCTCTGCTACAACCTCACCATTTCTGATAAAACTTTATTTTTTGGAGGATCCACAGAACGATATTGGATACCTAGTACTTTTTATTAAAATCAAAAAAGTGCACCTTTTTTCAATAAAATTGTTGAATTAATATCTCTGCTACAACCTCACCATTTCTGATAAAACTTTATTTTTTGGAGGATCCACAGAACGATATTGGATACCTAGTACTTTATATTAAAATCAAAAAAGTGCACCTTTTTTCAACAAATTTGTTGAATTAATATCTCTGCTACAACCTCACCATTTCTGATAAAACTTTATTTTTTGGAGGATCCACAGAACGATATTGGATACCTAGTACTTTATATTAAAATCATAAAAAGTGCACCTTTTTTCAATAAAATTGTTGAATTAATATCTCTGCTACAACCTCACCATTTCTGATAAAACTTTATTTTTTGGAGGATCCACAGAACGATATTGGATACCTAGTACTTTTTATTAAAATCAAAAAAGTGCACCTTTTTTCAACAAATTTGTTGAATTAATATCTCTGCTACAACCTCACCATTTCTGATAAAACTTTATTTTTTGGAGGATCCACAGAACGATATTGGATACCTAGTACTTTTTATTAAAATCAAAAAAGTGCACCTTTTTTCAATAAAATTGTTGAATTAATATCTCTGCTACAACCTCACCATTTCTGATAAAACTTTATTTATTGGAGGATCCACAGAACGATATTGGATACCTAGT
>NW_001859163.1:0-783 GCF_000209125.1 Entamoeba dispar SAW760
AATTTATAAGGTAAAAGTTGTTCAGATATTAATTTTAAACAAGTGATTTATTAATAAAAATTTATAAAAAATGATACTTCTATCATGATTTTTTTGAGACACAAAAAATGACTTATCTTAAATATACATCGTTTTTCATATAATATAAAATAATAATTATAATACTGATATATCAAATAAAATAATTGTTTTGTAGATAAAGTATTGAAGGACGTATAGATGAGTAGAGTCAATATTTTTTGTCACTGAGTCAATTTTATCATATCTCTGTAACAAGGTTGTTTTAATGAAAACTTATAAGGTAAAAAATGTTCTTGGAGGTAATCTGAAGACCTCATTTTTTAACAATTTTTTCATGATTATTTCATCATTTTATTTAACATAATTATGTATGAGAAATGAATTGTTTAGAATTCAATTCTGAACAACTTTTACCTTATAAATTTTTATACTTTCGCTTTCCAGCACACTGGACTGGCCGTCGTTTTACAATGATTAATATTAAAAAGAAATACATAATGAAGATAAAATAAAATAAATAAATCATGAATAATAACTAATACAGATTAAGATAATTGTTAAACAGAATTTAATTTAAAGAATGAGATATAAAGATATTAAATAATTTTTTAATAGTCTTTAATAAAAATAATCATTCATATCTCAAAAAATGTCAACGAAAGTATAAAAATTTATAAGGTAAAAGTTGTTCAGATATTAATTTTAAACAAGTGATTTATTAATAAAAATTTATAAAAAATGATACTTCTATCATGATTTTTT
>NW_001859162.1:0-633 GCF_000209125.1 Entamoeba dispar SAW760
AAACTATATTATTTTATTATTTAAACTATTTCAATTCAAACGTTAAAAAGATGAATAAAATCGTTCAATTTATCATTACAACATCATTAAATAAAGAGTTGTTTAGAATTCAATTCTGAACAACTTTTACCTTATAAATTTTTATACTTTCGTTGACATTTTTTGAGATATTAATATAAAAAAATAATGATTAATATTAAAAAGAAATACATAATGAAGATAAAATAAAATAAATAAATCATGAATAATAACTAATACAGATTAAGATAATTGTTAAACAGAATTTAATTTAAAGAATGAGATATAAAGATATTAAATAATTTTTTAATAGTCTTTAATAAAAATAATCATTCATATCTCAAAAAATGTCAACGAAAGTATAAAAATTTATAAGGTAAAAGTTGTTCAGATATTAATTTTAAACAACTGATTTATTAATAAAAATTTATAAAAAATGATACTTCTATCATGATTTTTTTGAGACACAAAAAATGACTTATCTTAAATATACATCGTTTTTCATATCATATAAAATAATAATTATAATACTGATATATCAAATAAAATAATTGTTTTGTAGATAAAGTATTGAAGGACGTATAGATGAGTAGAGTCAATATTTTTTGTCACTGA
>NW_001859161.1:0-968 GCF_000209125.1 Entamoeba dispar SAW760
ATTATTTTATAATTATTAATATCTCAAATGTACTGCGTCAAGAATTAATAACAACTGCATTTTTTAAGTGCATGATGTAAGGTAATAGATACCTAGTACTTTTTATTAAAATCAAAAAAGTGCACCTTTTTTCAATAAAATTGTTGAACTTGTATCTCATCTACAACCTCACCATTTCTGATAAAACTTTATTTTTTGGAGGTTCCATATAAAGTTACTAGATACCTAGTACTTTTTATTAAAATCAGACGCATTTAACTTCTTTCGTCTAATTTAGACAGAAACATGTCAAAAATTATCTCAGATAGAAAGCGACCAGAATTAATAATTTTTATCTTTTTGTAGAGTGCATATTAATGTGATTAATACTTAGTACTTTTTATTAAAATTGACGACATTTAACTTCTTTCATTTGGTTTAGATAAAAATAGAATAAATTAATATCTCAAATACATGACGATCACAATTAATAATTTTTATCTTTTTGCAGAGTGCTTTTGAAGATAATTGATATATAGTACTTTATATTAAAATCATAAAAAGTGCACCTTTTTTCAACAAATTTGTTGAATTAATATCTCTGCTACAACCTCACCATTTCTGATAAAACTTTATTTTTTGGAGGATCCACAGAACGATATTGGATACCTAGTACTTTTTATTAAAATCAAAAAAGTGCACCTTTTTTCAATAAAATTGTTGAATTAATATCTCTGCTACAACCTCACCATTTCTGATAAAACTTTATTTTTTGGAGGATCCACAGAACGATATTGGATACCTAGTACTTTATATTAAAATCAAAAAAGTGCACCTTTTTTCAACAAATTTGTTGAATTAATATCTCTGCTACAACCTCACCATTTCTGATAAAACTTTATTTTTTGGAGGATCCACAGAACGATATTGGATACCTAGTACTTTATATTAAAATCATAAAAAGTGCACCTTTTTTCAATAAATTGTTG
>NW_001859160.1:0-991 GCF_000209125.1 Entamoeba dispar SAW760
TTTTTGTTTTTTGATATTCAGTGTTTTGTTCTTCTATTTCCAGTATTGTACTTTTTCATAATAGTAGTTTTATTCATTTGTATTATCCCAGATGATGATGTTCTCAGTATTTGTTTTGTATTTATCATTAATAATTGTTTTCTTCTTCTCAATTTCTGAGATAAAAAAAATAAACAATAAATTGATGATAATTTGATATTAATTGATTTTCTTCATTTTCTCTTTGTGTATGGTCTAATTCTTCTTTTGTTTTTACTGCAATCTCATACTTTTCAATTCTACTTTTTTGATATTCAATGTTTTGTTTTTATTTATCTCTTATATTCTTCTTCAATATATCAACACTCTTCTCCACCTCATATTTATTCAACTTCCCATAATTAACTCAAAGAATGTTGGTAATTTCATCTTTATTTCATATTTCTGTGTTATTTCTATTTTATATTTAATTTATTTTTCATTGTAATGTTTTATTTTCCTCTTTTAATTTGGAGTTTTCTTTTCTTATTTCATTACATGTGTTTTGAATATTGTTTATTTGTGTTTGAATCTTTTCTATTTCTTCTTCAAACTCTTTCCTGACGGTTTCTCGTGCTTTTTGAATCATTTCATTTGAGATGATTTGTTCTTCTTCTTTCTTTTTTGTTTGAAATTATTTAATAATTTCTTCTAATTCTTTGATTTGGTTTTGAAGAATGTTAATTTATTATTTGTTATATTCTTCTTCTTTATCTTGTGTTTTCTCTTTATTTTCTTTTTCGTTTATTATTCTTGCAGTTTTATTTCATTTCTTTGTTTTTTGTTTTTGATTCATTTTTCATTTATTTTAATATCTTCTTCATTTATTTTGTTTTCTATTTATTTTCTTCTTTGTTTTTCTATATTATTTTCTTCTTATTGAATATACTTCTTGGAGAATATTATACCATTTCTTTTCTTTATCTTCATACTTTTTAAGTATTTCTGAATATTCTCCTTTCTCCCATTTTCT
>NW_001859159.1:0-913 GCF_000209125.1 Entamoeba dispar SAW760
CTATTATTTTAATAATTATTAATATCTCAAATGTACTGCGTCAAGAATTTAATAACAACTGCATTTTTTAAGTGCATGATGTAAGGTAATAGATACCTAGTACTTTTTATTAAAATCAAAAAAGTGCACCTTTTTTCAATAAAATTGTTGAACTTGTATCTCATCTACAACCTCACCATTTCTGATAAAACTTTATTTTTTGGAGGTTCCATATAAAGTTACTAGATACCTAGTACTTTTTATTAAAATCAGACGCATTTAACTTCTTTCGTCTAATTTAGACAGAAACATGTCAAAAATTATCTCAGATAGAAAGCGACCAGAATTAATAATTTTTATCTTTTTGTAGAGTGCATATTAATGTGATTAATACTTAGTACTTTTTATTAAAATTGACGACATTTAACTTCTTTCATTTGGTTTAGATAAAAATAGAATAAATTAATATCTCAAATACATGACGATCACAATTAATAATTTTTATCTTTTTGCAGAGTGCTTTTGAAGATAATTGATATATAGTACTTTATATTAAAATCATAAAAAGTGCACCTTTTTTCAACAAATTTGTTGAATTAATATCTCTGCTACAACCTCACCATTTCTGATAAAACTTTATTTTTTGGAGGATCCACAGAACGATATTGGATACCTAGTACTTTTTATTAAAATCAAAAAAGTGCACCTTTTTTCAATAAAATTGTTGAATTAATATCTCTGCTACAACCTCACCATTTCTGATAAAACTTTATTTTTTGGAGGATCCACAGAACGATATTGGATACCTAGTACTTTATATTAAAATCAAAAAAGTGCACCTTTTTTCAACAAATTTGTTGAATTAATATCTCTGCTACAACCTCACCATTTCTGATAAAACTTTATTTTTTGGAGGATCCACAGAACGATATTG
>NW_001859158.1:0-943 GCF_000209125.1 Entamoeba dispar SAW760
ATTTATATTTATATTTATATTTATATCAATCTCTATATCTATAATTTTTATTCTTACACTTATTCTATTTTTATGACTATTCTATATTATATATTATATACTTATACATCCTTCTAATTTTTATACTTCCTATTCTATATATCTACCCATTTCTATCATATATTATTTATTTTTATTCTTTTTATATGTTTATTCTATATGACTATTCACCTTACTATTCTATCTATTTATTATTCTATATGACAAAACTACTTCCTATTCTATCTATTTATTATTCTATATGACTATTCACCTTACTATTCTATCATGTTTATTACTATTCTATCATGTTTATTACTATTCTTGTTTTTCTACTTTCTATTTCCTTCAAGGTAATAGCAAGAGTGGCCGAGTGGTCCAAGGCGTCCGTTTCAGGTACGGATCTCTTCGGAGGCGTGGGTTCAAACCCCACCTCTTGCATCTTTTAATAGTATATTCCTACTATACTTCCACCTATACTATACTATACTATACTCTTATAACTTATACTTTATACCTTATACTTTATACCTTATATCTTATATCTTATACCTTATACTTTATACTTTATATCTTTTCTATATGTTTTATTCTATAACTACTATAACTATATCCTTTATACTTTTCCTCTACTTATCTATTTTATGTATACTACTTATACTAGATATGTTATTATGTTCATATCCTACCACACTTACTCTTTATCTTTATTCTCTATATATTTATACTTGTCTATATTCTATATTTTTGTATCATCTAGTATGTTTCTATTAGAGTCTTATACCACTTTCTATATTCTATTAGAGTCTTATACTACCTTCCTATATTTTCTTACTTTCTTATACTACTTTCTATAATCTATTAGACTTATATACTACTTTCTATAATCTATTAGATTTTTATACCACTTTCTATAATCTATTAG
>NW_001859157.1:0-938 GCF_000209125.1 Entamoeba dispar SAW760
ATAGATATATAAAAGAATAGAGTGTACACTAAAAGTATAATAAAAGGAATATATAAGTTTAATAGATGTAAAAATATAGTAATAGATGTCATATAGATGTACAAAAAGGTGGGAACGGTGAGTATCGAACTCACGACCTTAAGATTATGAGACTTACGCTCTACCAACTGAGCTACGTTCCCTATTCAAACAATAACATAGAATAAAAACAAAAATAGATATAATAATAGTGGAAACATATAATAATAGTGTATATCTATATTAATAGGTTATAGTGTATAAAGTATAGATATAATAATAGTCTATAAAGTATAAAGTATAAAATATAAAATATAAAGTATAAAATATAAAATATAAAGTATAAATATAATAATAGTCTATAGTCTATAGTCTATAAAGTATAAAGTATAAAGTATAGATAATAGAATAGTGTATAGTCTATAAATAATAAAAATAATAATAGTATATAAAGTATAGTGTATAAATAGAATAGTGTATAGTATATATAATATAAATAGGATAAGTATAATAGTATAGATAAAGGTGTATATATAATATAAGGATAAGTTATAGATAAAAAGACGAGCATAGCAGGGATCGAACCTGCAATCCTCAGATCCGAAGTCTGATGCGTTTCCATTGCGCCATATGCCCATTATCAGATAAGTACATAAGTACAGAGGTGGATGATATCTAGAACACATATATCAAAAGTAAAGATAATAAAAGGTAGTAAAGGTAGTAAAGGTAATAAAGGTAATAAAGTTAATAGGGATAGTAAGAATATAAGGAAAGGAAGTAGTAGTTACATAGTATAAAACACTATAAGTAGTATAAGTAGTATAAGATAGTATAAAATAGTATAAAATAGTATAGATAATATAAAAGAATAGAGTGTACACTAAAAGTATAATAAAAGGATATATAAGTTTATAGAT
>NW_001859156.1:0-902 GCF_000209125.1 Entamoeba dispar SAW760
AGAGAGTCATAGTTACTCCCGCCGTTAACCCGCGCTTAAGTAAATTTCATTACCTTGACATTCAGAGCACTGGGCAGAAATCACATTCTGTAATGAACCTTTTAGATTTATCAGAATGCTATGTTTTTATTAAACAGTCGGATTCCCCTAACCTTTAAAGTTCTGATTCGATTTTAATCCTTTTACAAGGAAATCACCAGAGCTACTCTTTCTTGCTAACTTACAGAGCTATGTTGCCGACTTCCCTTACCTGCGTTATTCTATTTAACTAAAGATTTTGCTTCTTGGAGACCTGTTGCGGTTATTAGTACGAGCAAAAGAATTCTTTAATTAGCTTTATGCTAAGATTCCCTTTAATTTTTATGAAGACTGCAAAAATACCACAATTCAATCATATGTTGAATTTCTTACAAAGCCAATAAATTCCACTTCTCTGATTGATTCATTTCAGTGGAGTTTACTTTTGTTAAGAAGAAAAGAGAACTCTTCCGTAGATTTTCACACTCCATTTTAAAGTTCATGATATGTTACCATTTTATTCGATTTAATCTTATTTCTAAGATTTAATCATTAATTCTCTTGATTAAGAACTATTAATCTTATTCCCTTTCAATCCTTATATTGACTATATGTCACTTATATATTTCTTAAGGATTTCCATCTGTAATTTAGGATCGATTCACCCTAATCCAAGTAATGTTGTTTAGGAACCTTTCTCCTCTTCAGTTCTAAGATGTTTTTTTCCTCTTCTTAGTATTTGCTACTACCACCAAGATCTGCACTAAGGACAGTTTCAATCTAAATTACTTTAAATCTTTACTACTTTTGTTGTCCTTACGCCTATTTCGTTTCCTTACTCGTTAAAATGTCTTCATTTTAACGGTCGAGTATCAGTTAAGAAA
>NW_001859155.1:0-946 GCF_000209125.1 Entamoeba dispar SAW760
ATAAAGTAATAAAGGAATAAAGGAATAAAGTAATAAAGTAATAAAGTAAGATATTAAAGGTATATAAAGTATAAAGGATATGATATATGATATATAATATAAAGGATATAATATATATAATAAATAATATATATATATATATAATAGGTGTATAAAAAGTGTAAGGATAATAAGTATATAAGTAAAATATGGTAGAGGTATATATATATAAAAGAAAGGATAAAATATAAGAAAGAATAGTTATAGTTATATATATATAGTTAGATGTATAAAGGTTGATATAATGATAGTTATATAATAAAAACAGAAAATACATACATACATAAATAAATATATATATATAGGTTCATATAATAATAGTACTCAGATTGACAGTGTGGCCGAGTGGTCTAAGGCGATTGACTTGAAATCAATTATCCTCTGGATGCGTAGGTTCAAATCCTGCCACTGTCGTACTCTTTTTATAAAGAATATAAATAATATAGTAAAAAAGAAATATAATAAATAAAAATAAATATATATAAGAAAGGAATAATATATATTTTATTGTAACAAAAAATAGTATAATAAATAGTCATATATATACTTATAAAAAGAAATATTATAGTATAAAAAGTGAACTCTTCAACGGGGATTCGAACCCCGGTCTTTCACGTGACAGGCGAAGATACTAACCAGCTATACTATTGAAGACTTCTAATAAATTAGTATAAAAATGGGGGGAGTACTGTAAAGTAAGATAATTAAGTAATAAAGGAATAAAGGAATAAAGTAATAAAGGAATATAGGAATAAAGTAATAAAGGAATAAAGGAATAAAGTAATATAGGAATAAAGTAATAAAGGAATAAAGGAATAAAGTAATAAAGTAATAAAGTAAGATATTAAAGGTATATAAAGTATAAAGGATATGATATATGATATATATATAAAGGATATATATATAT
>NW_001859154.1:0-858 GCF_000209125.1 Entamoeba dispar SAW760
GTACATAGTCATATAATAATATAATAATATAAGGAAAATATATGATAGTCATAGTCATAAGTAAGTAGGATAACGGTAGGTTCATATCAAGTAGGATACACCCGTTCCCATCCGAACACGGAAGTAAAGATGCTTAGAGCCTGATCAGTACCATTATGTTCACACAGATGGGAACGTCAGGTAATCTACCTTTTTGTTTTTATATAGAGAGTTTTTTTTTAAATAAAGGAATAAAGGAATAAAGGAATATAGAAATATAGAAATATAGAAATAAAGGAATATAGAAATAAATACATACATAGATATATAAATAAAGATATATATAAATAAATAAATAAAGAAATATATATATATATATAAATAAAGAAATATATATATAATAGAATATAAAGGTTATAGAAGTTGAAAGGGATTAAAGTAAAGTAATCTAGTCAATAAAAAGACGAGCTTGGCAGGGATCGAACCTGCAATCCCCAGATTCGTAGTCTGATGCGTTTCCATTGCGCCACAAGCCCTATAACATTCATAAAATACTGGGAAGATAAAAAAAGGGATATATAAGTTATATAAATGTTATAAGTTATATAAATGTTATAAGTTATATAAATGATATAAGTTATATAAATGATATAAGTTATATAAATGATATAGATATGATATAGATATAGATATAGATATGATATATAAAAGACATAAGAAAGATAAGATATAAAATAAACAGACTAGGAATAATAATAAAAGTACATAGTCATATAATAATATAATAATATAAGAAAATATATGATAGTCATAGTCATAAGTAAGTAGGATAACGGTAGGTTCATATCAAGTAGGATACACCCGTTCCCATCCGAACAC
>NW_001859153.1:0-680 GCF_000209125.1 Entamoeba dispar SAW760
GTTATAGAAGTTGAAAGGGATTAAAGTAAAGTAATCTAGTCAATAAAAAGACGAGCTTGGCAGGGATCGAACCTGCAATCCCCAGATTCGTAGTCTGATGCGTTTCCATTGCGCCACAAGCCCTATAACATTCATAAAATACTGGGAAGATAAAAAAAGGGATATATAAGTTATATAAATGTTATAAGTTATATAAATGTTATAAGTTATATAAATGATATAAGTTATATAAATGATATAAGTTATATAAATGATATAGATATGATATAGATATAGATATAGATATGATATATAAAAGACATAAGAAAGATAAGATATAAAATAAACAGACTAGGAATAATAATAAAAGTACATAGTCATATAATAATATAATAATATAAGAAAATATATGATAGTCATAGTCATAAGTAAGTAGGATAACGGTAGGTTCATATCAAGTAGGATACACCCGTTCCCATCCGAACACGGAAGCAAAGATGCTTAGAGCCTGATCAGTACCATTATGTTCACACAGATGGGAACGTCAGGTAATCTACCTTTTTGTTTTTATATAGAGAGTTTTTTTTTAAATAAAGGAATAAAGGAATAAAGGAATATAGAAATATAGAAATATAGAAATAAAGGAATATAGAAATAAATACATACATAGATATATAAATAAAGATATATATAAATAAATA
>NW_001859152.1:0-913 GCF_000209125.1 Entamoeba dispar SAW760
GAGGACGTATAGATGAGTAGAGTCAATATTTTTTGTCACTGAGTCAATTTTATCATATCTCTGTAACAAGGTTGTTTTAATGAAAACTTATAAGGTAAAAAATGTTCTTGGAGGTAATCTGAAGACCTCATTTTTTAACAATTTTTTCATGATTATTTCATCATTGAGCATTACCTTTGAATAACAAAAAAGAATAACAAAAAATGACCTAAAAATAGTGAATAACAAAAAAGAATAACAAAAAAGAATAACAAAAACCCAACATACAAATGTTTTATATAACAACGAAAATTCCTTCTACACGGGGTAAATTTCAACAAAAATTGCAAAAAGACCCCCCCTACTCGAAATACGATTTTTGAAAATGCCCTTTTTGAAAAAACTACCGTTTTTTTGTTGAAATTAGAAGGAATAGAACGAAAAAAATTGATATTCCGTCGAAAAGTGAACCTTTATTACACAAAAGCTAGGAAAAACCATCGGATTAACACTAGACCAAAATTTTAAGATGGTAAAAGCTCGATTTGCCGAAAAGGATGACGTGGTTACCAACAAATATTCGGCATTTTCGGCGACATGTTTGTATGGATAATCTGAATCGTTTTCTATTTTTAGAAATTTTATAAATTATTTGTATGGATAATCTGAATCGTTTTCTATTTTTAGAATAATTCTATATTGTTTGTATGGATAATCTGAGTCGTTATCTAATTTTAGAAAAACTTTGAAGTTATTAATAAATTTATGAAGTAAAACAATAGTTTTTTCTAATAAATAACTAACAAAAGTTGTATAAATGAAAGAAAAATATTGATAGTTAAATGAAACCTGATAAAATACGTATCATTCAAAATACATTGAATGATGGCAGTAAGCCTGTCAGTACAGTGAACAGTTTTAAAGAAATAAAGAA
>NW_001859151.1:0-908 GCF_000209125.1 Entamoeba dispar SAW760
CTATATCATTATAAAACTTATATCATTTATATAACTTATATCATTTATATAACTTATAACATTTATATAACTTATAACATTTATATAACTTATATATCCCTTTTTTTATCTTCCCAGTATTTTATGAATGTTATAGGGCTTGTGGCGCAATGGAAACGCATCAGACTACGAATCTGGGGATTGCAGGTTCGATCCCTGCCAAGCTCGTCTTTTTATTGACTAGATTACTTTACTTTAATCCCTTTCAACTTCTATAACCTTTATATTCTATTATATATATATTTCTTTATTTATATATATATATATATTTCTTTATTTATTTATTTATATATATCTTTATTTATATATCTATGTATGTATTTATTTCTATATTCCTTTATTTCTATATTTCTATATTTCTATATTCCTTTATTCCTTTATTCCTTTATTTAAAAAAAAACTCTCTATATAAAAACAAAAAGGTAGATTACCTGACGTTCCCATCTGTGTGAACATAATGGTACTGATCAGGCTCTAAGCATCTTTACTTCCGTGTTCGGATGGGAACGGGTGTATCCTACTTGATATGAACCTACCGTTATCCTACTTACTTATGACTATGACTATCATATATTTTCTTATATTATTATATTATTATATGACTATGTACTTTTATTATTATTCCTAGTCTGTTTATTTTATATCTTATCTTTCTTATGTCTTTTATATATCATATCTATATCTATATCTATATCATATCTATATCATTTATATAACTTATATCATTTATATAACTTATATCATTTATATAACTTATAACATTTATATAACTTATAACATTTATATAACTTATATATCCCTTTTTTTATCTTCCCAGTATTTTATGAATGTTATAGGGCTTGTGGCGCAATGGAAACGCATCAGACTAC
>NW_001859150.1:0-331 GCF_000209125.1 Entamoeba dispar SAW760
TCATTTATATAGCTTATAACATTTATATAACTTATAACATTTATATAAGTTATATATCCCTTTTTTTATCTTCCCAGTATGTTATGAATGTTATAGGGCTTGTGGCGCAATGGAAACGCATCAGACTACGAATCTGGGGATTGCAGGTTCGATCCCTGCCAAGCTCGTCTTTTTATTGACTAGATTACTTTACGTTAATCCCTTTCAACTTCTATAACCTTTATATTCTATTATATATATATTTCTTTATTTATATATATATATATATTTCTTTATTTATTTATTTATATATATCTTTATTTATATATCTATGTATGTATTTATTTCTATA
>NW_001859149.1:0-286 GCF_000209125.1 Entamoeba dispar SAW760
AATAATGGCTGAAAGCCTCTCAAGCCAGAATTTCGTCTAGATGAATACTTTGTTTTTTTCTTGTTACTTTAGTACAATTGAAAATTATATACGTTGTATTTATTATCTCGTGTATTACTCTATCAAAAGGGTAGTGAATACTGAGTTAACAAAATTCAAAGCATAACTGTTGCTTATAGACGATGGCATCAGAAATCGGTGTTGTAAGCTTTAGAGTTTCTTAATCAATACTCTCGGGTATTGAATGAAACGATTTGCTGAGACTTAACCGTAATTTCTATTTAAA
>NW_001859148.1:0-810 GCF_000209125.1 Entamoeba dispar SAW760
CCCGCCGTTACCCGCGCTTAAGTAAATTTCATTACCTTGACATTCAGAGCACTGGGGCAGAAATCACATTCTGTAATGAACCTTTTAGATTTATCAGAATGCTATGTTTTTATTAAACAGTCGGATTCCCCTAACCTTTAAAGTTCTGATTCGATTTTAATCCTTTTACAAGGAAATCACCAGAGCTACTCTTTCTTGCTAACTTACAGAGCTATGTTGCCGACTTCCCTTACCTGCGTTATTCTATTTAACTAAAGATTTTGCTTCTTGGAGACCTGTTGCGGTTATTAGTACGAGCAAAAGAATTCTTTAATTAGCTTTATGCTAAGATTCCCTTTAATTTTTATGAAAACTGCAAAAATACCACAATTCAATCATATGTTGAATTTCTTACAAAGCCAATAAATTCCACTTCTCTGATTGATTCATTTCAGTGGAGTTTACTTTTGTTAAGAAGAAAAGAGAACTCTTCCGTAGATTTTCACACTCCATTTTAAAGTTCATGATATGTTACCATTTTATTCGATTTAATCTTATTTCTAAGATTTAATCATTAATTCTCTTGATTAAGAACTATTAATCTTATTCCCTTTCAATCCTTATATTGACTATATGTCACTTATATATTTCTTAAGGATTTCCATCTGTAATTTAGGATCGATTCACCCTAATCCAAGTAATGTTGTTTAGGAACCTTTCTCCTCTTCAGTTCTAAGATGTTTTTTTCCTCTTCTTAGTATTTGCTACTACCACCAAGATCTGCACTAAGGACAGTTTCAATCTAAATTACTTTAAATCTTTACTACTTTT
>NW_001859147.1:0-917 GCF_000209125.1 Entamoeba dispar SAW760
TCATTCGCCATTACTTAAGAAATCATTGTTATTTTTTCTTCCTTCCCTTATTGATATGCTTAAGTTAAGGGAGTCCTCTTACGATACTCAAATCTTTATTTATTAACTCACTTATAGATATCTGGTTAAAGCTCTTTACTTCTTCTCTCTTTTACCCACTAGCTACTTCTCACTTCTACTAATATTTGCTTTTAATATACTCTTTTATTTTGGATATTGAATATCATATATACCTTGAAGTTCATAAGTATACTTTCAAGCATTCAAAGTTTGGATATTCACATTTTATTGTTCCTATCACTTATCGCAATTCATTGCGTTCTTCATCGCACAGGAAACTAAACTATCCAAAGTAATATTTTATTATACTTTTTCTTTCTTCTTATATTCTAATTCCTTTTATTCTTACTTTTATTATTTTCTTTGTAGATTATCTTATTCTATAAATTTCTTGTTTTATTTTAAAAGATTATTTCTTTTCTTTTAATGATCCTTCCGCAGGTTCACCTACGGAAACCTTGTTACGACTTCTCCTTCCTCTAAATAAGGAGATTTAAATCCATTTTTCTATCTATAAGACAGAATCCTAGAATTTCACCTCTTTATTCAATCGGTAGGAGCGACGGGCGGTGTGTACAAAGGGCAGGGACGTATTCATCTCGAGTTAATGACTCGATATTACAAGGAATTCCTCGTTCAAAACAAATAATTCCAATCATTTATCCCTGTCATGTACGTTCTTTTGAGTTTTCCTTAACTATTTCAATCTCGGTACACCACTTACTATCCCTACCTATTAGACATAGCCTAATAAATAAGGTGTAAATGATAAAATGCTCTCTAGTAACTCCATTGTAGCGCGCGTGCGGCCCAAGATGTACTAAGGGCATCACAGACCTGTTATTGCTGAATGCTTC
>NW_001859146.1:0-939 GCF_000209125.1 Entamoeba dispar SAW760
ATAAAAGTACATAGTCATATAATAATATAATAATATAAGAAAATATATGATAGTCATAGTCATAAGTAAGTAGGATAACGGTAGGTTCATATCAAGTAGGATACACCCGTTCCCATCCGAACACGGAAGTAAAGATGCTTAGAGCCTGATCAGTACCATTATGTTCACACAGATGGGAACGTCAGGTAATCTACCTTTTTGTTTTTATATAGAGAGTTTTTTTTTAAATAAAGGAATAAAGGAATAAAGGAATCTAGAAATATAGAAATATTGAAATAAAGGAATATAGAAATAAATACATACATAGATATATAAATAAAGATATATATAAATAAATAAATAAAGAAATATATATATATATATAAATAAAGAAATATATATATAATAGAATATAAAGGTTATAGAAGTTGAAAGGGATTAAAGTAAAGTAATCTAGTCAATAAAAAGACGAGCTTGGCAGGGATCGAACCTGCAATCCCCAGATTCGTAGTCTGATGCGTTTCCATTGCGCCACAAGCCCTATAACATTCATAAAATACTGGGAAGATAAAAAAAGGGATATATAAGTTATATAAATGTTATAAGTTATATAAATGTTATAAGTTATATAAATGATATAAGTTATATAAATGATATAAGTTATATAAATGATATAGATATGATATAGATATAGATATAGATATGATATATAAAAGACATAAGAAAGATAAGATATAAAATAAACAGACTAGGAATAATAATAAAAGTACATAGTCATATAATAATATAATAATATAAGAAAATATATGATAGTCATAGTCATAAGTAAGTAGGATAACGGTAGGTTCATATCAAGTAGGATACACCCGTTCCCATCCGAACACGGAAGTAAAGATGCTTAGAGCCTGATCAGTACCATTATGTTCACACAGATGGGAACGTCAGGTAATCTACCTTTTT
>NW_001859145.1:0-917 GCF_000209125.1 Entamoeba dispar SAW760
AGCTTTTCCATATCTTTATCTCCTAATCTCCCTCTGTCCATTTTTATTTTGCCGATTTCTTTTATTACTGCTCCTTCTTCTGGGTGCTTTTTGTTTTGGTTTCTAATGTACTCTATTATATTCTTAAAACTGCCATCATAATGTTTGTTTTCTGTAACTGGAGTAAATTTTATAAAGTATTTCTCATCATTTAGTTGTATAAACGGCTTTTTTCTTGTATGTGTGGTGTCTTCTAATTGAAAGAATGCATGAATATGTTTATTCGGTCCTCGTGTTGTCATGCTCATTATCATGTAGTTGATTTTTGCTTCTTTGTTTTTAGTTGAACACCAATTCTCTATAGCTTTTTTTATTGTATTTTCTGTAGGTAATTTATCGTTTTCTTTTAAGTTGATTGTTACGTATCCGTGCATACTTCTGAACTGATAATATTTGTTATCAGACATTTTTGTTTGGATGGTATGGTAATAATCAGTTTACTTTTTAAATTATATAGAATTTTCTATTAATCCTAATATTGTCTGTTTTATTGTCTGTTTGTCTGTTATGAGGTGTCTGTCTGTCTGTTTTGTCTTTATTTTTGTCTGTTCATTACGTCATCCATACGTTTTCTTTTATATTTAACTGGAACTCTTTTTATTTCATTCAATGTTCCCTCTTCTGTCCTCTATCGTGCAAGATATCGACGAAACCTGTAAGGGTCTCCTCGATAATGATAGTATAGATTTGGATTCTAAATGCCTTATCTACTCTATCATGTACTTCATGAGGAGATTCGAGGAGACTCACTATAACTATAGTGATATCCTCTTCTTTTATATTACAGGTTTCGTCGATTCTTGCAGAAAAGACGAACGTTTTAATAAACTTGGTGGTTTATTAGAATTATTAGAGAACTTCAATTTGTAACGATATGA
>NW_001859144.1:0-955 GCF_000209125.1 Entamoeba dispar SAW760
CAGGAAACTAAACTATCCAAAGTAATATTTTATTATACTTTTTCTTTCTTCTTATATTCTAATTCCTTTTATTCTTACTTTTATTATTTTCTTTGTAGATTATCTTATTCTATAAATTTCTTGTTTTATTTTAAAAGATTATTTCTTTTCTTTTAATGATCCTTCCGCAGGTTCACCTACGGAAACCTTGTTACGACTTCTCCTTCCTCTAAATAAGGAGATTTAAATCCATTTTTCTATCTATAAGACAGAATCCTAGAATTTCACCTCTTTATTCAATCGGTAGGAGCGACGGGCGGTGTGTACAAAGGGCAGGGACGTATTCATCTCGAGTTAATGACTCGATATTACAAGGAATTCCTCGTTCAAAACAAATAATTCCAATCATTTATCCCTGTCATGTACGTTCTTTTGAGTTTTCCTTAACTATTTCAATCTCGGTACACCACTTACTATCCCTACCTATTAGACATAGCCTAATAAATAAGGTGTAAATGATAAAATGCTCTCTAGTAACTCCATTGTAGCGCGCGTGCGGCCCAAGATGTCTAAGGGCATCACAGACCTGTTATTGCTGAATGCTTCCTTTTTCTTTTTCCCACGTTAAAAGAGTTCTAATCGAAATTAGATAACTAACAATTAAAATAGGACAATTGAAATGTGTCCCTTTAAGAAGTGGTACTTACGCACCTGTTCTTGCGAACATTTCTGTCTTATAGGCAGAAAACTAATTAATAGGTTTCAGTCTCGTTCGTTACCGGAATTAACCTGACAAATCACTCCACCAACTAAGAACGGCCATGCACCACTACCCAATAAATCATGAAAGAACTCTTAATCTGTCATTCCTTCTACTGTTCGGTCTTGGTAAGTTTTCCCGTGTTGAGTCAAATTAAGCCGCAGGCTCCACTCCTGGTGTGCCCTTCCGTCAATTCCTTTAAGTTCAGCCCCTTGT
>NW_001859143.1:0-959 GCF_000209125.1 Entamoeba dispar SAW760
TACTTACTTATGACTATGACTATCATATATTTTCTTATATTATTATATTATTTATATGACTATGTACTTTTATTATTATTCCTAGTCTGTTTATTTTATATCTTATCTTTCTTATGTCTTTTATATATCATATCTATATCTATATCTATATCATATCTATATCATTTATATAACTTATATCATTTATATAACTTATATCATTTATATAACTTATAACATTTATATAACTTATAACATTTATATAACTTATATATCCCTTTTTTTATCTTCCCAGTATTTTATGAATGTTATAGGGCTTGTGGCGCAATGGAAACGCATCAGACTACGAATCTGGGGATTGCAGGTTCGATCCCTGCCAAGCTCGTCTTTTTATTGACTAGATTACTTTACTTTAATCCCTTTCAACTTCTATAACCTTTATATTCTATTATATATATATTTCTTTATTTATATATATATATATATTTCTTTATTTATTTATTTATATATATCTTTATTTATATATCTATGTATGTATTTATTTCTATATTCCTTTATTTCTATATTTCTATATTTCTATATTCCTTTATTCCTTTATTCCTTTATTTAAAAAAAAACTCTCTATATAAAAACAAAAAGGTAGATTACCTGACGTTCCCATCTGTGTGAACATAATGGTACTGATCAGGCTCTAAGCATCTTTACTTCCGTGTTCGGATGGGAACGGGTGTATCCTACTTGATATGAACCTACCGTTATCCTACTTACTTATGACTATGACTATCATATATTTTCTTATATTATTATATTATTATATGACTATGTACTTTTATTATTATTCCTAGTCTGTTTATTTTATATCTTATCTTTCTTATGTCTTTTATATATCATATCTATATCTATATCTATATCATATCTATATCATTTATATAACTTATATCATTTATATAACTTATATCATTTATATAACTTATAACATT
>NW_001859142.1:0-847 GCF_000209125.1 Entamoeba dispar SAW760
AAATAATGCCAAAAAGTGATGGGCTATATCATAAAAGACCAGATATATATGTACTAGATAAGAAGAATAAAACTGGTCTAATATTTGATATGACTATTGTGGCAGATCATAATATTAATGGAGCCTATTGGAAGAAAAGAAATATGTACAAGGAATTGAAAAATAGGCTAATGAAGATAGAGAAATTAAAGGATGTCAAAATAATTCCAGTAGTAATTTCGATTAATGGGCTAGTAAATGCCGAAAGTATTAAATTAATCAAACAATTAAAAATCGAAATTGACATCACTAAAGAAATTAAAAGCCTTGTAATTAAAAACATGATGGACGTCATGGAGCACTGTGGAGATCACAACCAAACATATGTAGTTGAACTACAAGACGAAGACGAAGGGACGGGATTAGTCTCCGCTGAGGCAGGAACAATAGACACAAGTTCTATTAATACTTAATTAACTTCTTTTATTGAATATTTTTTCATTTTAATTTTTATTGTTTTTAGTGTTGAGAATACCACTTTTTAAATTATATTATTAATTTATTAAACTCATTTTATCTTGCAAAAACATTTAAAAAAGAATGAAGATATTTGAGAACAATCAACAAGAAGTATTTAAATATATTTGAAGAATTAAATATGAGAAAAAGATGGTAACGAAAGAATTTAATTAAAATCAACTAGTATTAAAAGAAATACAACTAGATATCAAAATAAAACAAGTACAAAAAGAGGCCAAAAGAGTTAGAGTATTAATAAATTAATAAGAAATATAGAATAAGAATTTTTTAATTAATAACATTTAGGTGTTTATTCATGTTTCATTTTTTTGTAATTTTATGATATTCA
>NW_001859141.1:0-948 GCF_000209125.1 Entamoeba dispar SAW760
CAAATCACTCCACCAACTAAGAACGGCCATGCACCACTACCCAATAAATCATGAAAGAACTCTTAATCTGTCATTCCTTCTACTGTTCGGTCTTGGTAAGTTTTCCCGTGTTGAGTCAAATTAAGCCGCAGGCTCCACTCCTGGTGTGCCCTTCCGTCAATTCCTTTAAGTTTCAGCCTTGTGACCATACTCCCCCTGAAGTCCATAAACTCAAGATTTCTCTTTAAGTTCTGAACAAGGTAGTATTGATATACTTGGATTTAGAAACAATGTTTCTTCATCTTTGTACATCTGAATTTCATCCAATCCTTGGTTGACATCGTTTATAGTTAGGACTACGACGGTATCTGATCGTCTTCGATCCCCTAACTTTCGTTCTTGATTAATGGACCCAGTTGAGTGAAATGCTTTCGCTCTCGTGCATCTTATAGCGATCATGGATTTTCACCTCTCCCGTTATTTTCTGAATCACCCCAATTGTTCCTTTTAATCCTTCTCTCGAAATGTCTAATTGACATCTCCTCAGCATTGTCCCATGCTTGAATATTCATTAACATAATGTTTTGCTTTAAACACCTTATTTTATTCAAAGTAATGACAACTCAATTACTTGAATTGTCTCCTTCTTTGATTTTAATTTAACATTTCTAGAAACTTCACTTAATGTAAAGTCTCCAAAATGTATAAAATCACATTTTAATTCAACTACGAGCGTTTTAATCACAGCAACTTTAATATACACTATTGGAGCTGGAATTACCGCGGCTGCTGGCACCAGACTTGCCCTCCAATTGATTTCGTAGGAGAATTTACCTCCTACTCATTCCTTCAAGAATTGATTTTACTCAACTCTAGAGTTATGTGTCGTCACTACCTCTTCAATTCGAAAGTGGGTAATTTACGCGCCTGCTGCCTTCCTTAGAAGTGGTAGCCATCTGTAAAGCTCCC
>NW_001859140.1:0-812 GCF_000209125.1 Entamoeba dispar SAW760
CTTATCCTTATATTATATATACACCTTTATCTATACTATTATACTTATCCTATTTTATTATATATACTATACACTATTCTATTTATACACTATACTTTATATACTATTATTATTTTTATTATTTATAGACTATACACTATTCTATTATCTATACTTTATACTTTATACTTTATAGACTATAGACTATAGACTATTATTATATTTATACTTTATATTTTATATTTTATACTTTATATTTTATATTTTATACTTTATACTTTATAGACTATTATTATATCTATACTTTATACACTATAACCTATTAATATAGATATACACTATTATTATATGTTTCCACTATTATTATATCTATTTTTGTTTTTATTCTATGTTATTGTTTGAATAGGGAACGTAGCTCAGTTGGTAGAGCGTAAGTCTCATAATCTTAAGGTCGTGAGTTCGATACTCACCGTTCCCACCTTTTTGTACATCTATATGACATCTATTACTATATTTTTACATCTATTAAACTTATATATTCCTTTTATTATACTTTTAGTGTACACTCTATTCTTTTATATTATCTATACTATTTTATACTATTTTATACTATCTTATACTACTTATACTACTTATAGTGTTTTATACTATGTAACTACTACTTCCTTTCCTTATATTCTTACTATCCCTATTAACTTTATTACCTTTATTACCTTTACTACCTTTACTACCTTTTATTATCTTTACTTTTGATATATGTGTTCTAGATATCATCCACCTCTGTACTTATGTACTTATCTGATAATGGGCATATGGCGCAATGGAAACGCATC
>NW_001859139.1:0-807 GCF_000209125.1 Entamoeba dispar SAW760
TTTCAGCGTAGCAAAATGATGATGATTTTTGGATGATCATGAACAATGGATAAAAAAAAGAAAAAAATAAAAAAGAAAAGAGAGAAAAAATTGGAGGATGAAATTGATGAAAATCATGTCATTTTTCACGAAATTCAAATATGTTAATCTAGGACCATCAGAGATGCAAAGATTTTAATTTCGTGAAAAATGACGAGGTTTTTGGCCATTCAAAAAAAAAATGAAAAATCTAAAAACAAAAAGAGAGAAAAAATTGGAGAAAGTGAGGATGAAAATTGACCAAAAAATGTCTCATTTTTCACGAAATTCAAATATGTTAATCTAGGACCATCAGAGATGCAAAGATTTTAATTTCGTGAAAAATGACGAGGTTTTTGGCCATTCAAAAAAAAATGAAAAATCTAAAAACAAAAAGAGAGAAAAAATTGAGGATGAAAATTGACCAAAAAATGTCTCATTTTTCACGAAATTCAAGTATGTTAATCTACTACCCAGTGTGATACACATACTTGAATTTCGTGAAGAATTATGACATCTTGGTGGAAACCCATGTCAATAAAAAAAAGAGAAAAAAAATGAAGAATAGGGTTAATAGGGTTAAATAGAAAAGAGAAAAAAAATTAGAAAAAATAAAAAAATGGTGAAAAAAGAACTAAGAACTGAAATAATATCATTCTAAGGAGACATACAGGATGAACAACAAATTAAAAAATAAGAGAGACTAATATACTAAGAAATATTAAGAGACTATTAGACTAATATACTAAGAGAATATTAAAAGATTACTAAGAGACTACTAGACTAATA
>NW_001859138.1:0-806 GCF_000209125.1 Entamoeba dispar SAW760
AGTTATTTGATATTTATTACTTTTTATAGAAAATGATTTAATTATCAATAATTAATAAATTATGTTAGAATGAATTGTTAAAAATTATTTTATCTATACTGCGTCAAGAATTAATAATAACTATAACAATTACTAGTACACTAAAAGTTATTTGATATTTATTACTTTTTATAGAAAATGATTTAATTATCAATAATTAATAAATTATGTTAGAATGAATTGTTAAAAATTATTTTATCTATACTGCGTCAAGAATTAATAATAACTATAACAATTACTAGTACACTAAAAGTTATTTGATATTTATTACTTTTTATAGAAAATGATTTAATTATCCATTTATTCATTAATCATTAAAATGAATTGTTAAAAATTATTTTATCTATACTGCGTCAAGAATTAATAATAACTATAACAATTACTAGTACACTAAAAGTTATTTGATATTTATTACTTTTTATAGAAAATGATTTAATTATCCATTTATTCATTAATCATTAAAATGAATTGTTAAAAATTATTTTATCTATACTGCGTCAAGAATTAATAATAACTATAACAATTACTAGTACACTAAAAGTTATTTGATATTTATTACTTTTTATAGAAAATGATTTAATTATCAATAATTAATAAATTATGTTAGAATGAATTGTTAAAAATTATTTTATCTATACTGCGTCAAGAATTAATAATAACTATAACAATTACTAGTACACTAAAAGTTATTTGATATTTATTACTTTTTATAGAAAATGATTTAATTATCAATAATTAATAAATTTATGTTAGAATGAATTGGTTAA
>NW_001859137.1:0-1061 GCF_000209125.1 Entamoeba dispar SAW760
TAAACGATGTCAACCAGGATGGATGAAATCAGATGTACAAAGATGAAGAAACATGTTTCTAAATCCCAAGTATATCAATACTACCTTGTTCAGAACTTAAAGAGAAATCTTGAGTTTATGGACTTCAGGGGGAGTATGGTCACAAGGCTGAAACTTAAAGGAATTGACGGAAGGGCACACCAGGAGTGGAGCGTGCGGCTTAATTTGACTCAACACGGGAAAACTTACCAAGACCGAACAGTAGAAGGAATGACAGATTAAGAGTTCTTTCATGATTTATTGGGTAGTGGTGCATGGCCGTTCTTAGTTGGTGGAGTGATTTGTCAGGTTAATTCCGGTAACGAACGAGACTGAAACCTATTAATTAGTTTTCTGCCTATAAGACAGAAATGTTCGCAAGAACAGGTGCGTAAGTACCACTTCTTAAAGGGACACATTTCAATTGTCCTATTTTAATTGTTAGTTATCTAATTTCGATTAGAACTCTTTTAACGTGGGAAAAAGAAAAAGGAAGCATTCAGCAATAACAGGTCTGTGATGCCCTTAGACATCTTGGGCCGCACGCGCGCTACAATGGAGTTACTAGAGAGCATTTTATCATTTACACCTTATTTATTAGGCTATGTCTAATAGGTAGGGATAGTAAGTGGTGTACCGAGATTGAAATAGTTAAGGAAAACTCAAAAGAACGTACATGACAGGGATAAATGATTGGAATTATTTGTTTTGAACGAGGAATTCCTTGTAATATCGAGTCATTAACTCGAGATGAATACGTCCCTGCCCTTTGTACACACCGCCCGTCGCTCCTACCGATTGAATAAAGAGGTGAAATTCTAGGATTCTGTCTTATAGATAGAAAAATGGATTTAAATCTCCTTATTTAGAGGAAGGAGAAGTCGTAACAAGGTTTCCGTAGGTGAACCTGCGGAAGGATCATTAAAAGAAAAGAAATAATCTTTTAAAATAAAACAAGAAATTTATAGAATAAGATAATCTACAAAGAAAATAATAAAAGTAAGAATAAAAGGAATTAGAATATAAGAAGAAAGAAAAAGTAT
>NW_001859136.1:0-732 GCF_000209125.1 Entamoeba dispar SAW760
ATTTAATATCTTTATATCTCATTCTTTAAATTAAATTCTGTTTAACAATTATCTTAATCTGTATTAGTTATTATTCATGATTTATTTATTTTATTTTATCTTCATTATGTATTTCTTTTTAATATTAATCATTATTTTTTTATATTAATATCTCAAAAAATGTCAACGAAAGTATAAAAATTTATAAGGTAAAAGTTGTTCAGAATTGAATTCTAAACAACTCTTTATTTAATGATGTTGTAATGATAAATTGAACGATTTTATTCATCTTTTTAACGTTTGAATTGAAATAGTTTAAATAATAAAATAATATAGTTTTTTAATAGAAAAGATTTTTTGAAAAATGTTGATTTAAAAATAAATAACTTATACTTCATAAAATCTTGATTTAAAAAATGTTATTTCTACAATGAATAACAAAAAATAATCTATAAATAGAACACTATTATTTTAATAATTATTAATATCTCAAATGTACTGCGTCAAGAATTAATAATAACTATAACAATTACTAGTACACTAAAAGTTATTTGATATTTATTACTTTTTATAGAAAATGATTTAATTATCAATAATTAATAAATTATGTTAGAATGAATTGTTAAAAATTATTTTATCTATACTGCGTCAGAATTAATAATAACTATAACAATTACTAGTACACTAAAAGTTATTTGATATTTATTACTTTTTATAGAAAATGATTTAATTATCAATAATTAATAAATTATG
>NW_001859135.1:0-907 GCF_000209125.1 Entamoeba dispar SAW760
TCATAATTAAATAAAATGAACCAGAATCAATATTTTTATTATAATTCAATTTATTATTTGAATAAGAAATTAGAAATTATTTTACTATTCAATTACTCATCATTTAATATAATTTCATTTTATATTAACTTTATTTTATTTAATTCATTATTTTTATTTGAAAGAATGAGTTAGTTTTAACACTAATGATTTGTTTATTATAGTCAATAATAGTGTTTATGAGACACCCATATTGTAGTATTATTAATGATTATTTTTATAAGCCATTTACAATTGATTTGGTTACTATTTTCATTATTTTATCAAAATTTATTTAACATTAAGCAATTGATTTTATTTTAATTAGATATAACAATAAAACTTTATTCAGTAAAAATAATGGTATTTATTTAAAGACGAATGTAAATATTATTTTCTTTTATCACTTTTATTTATTCTATCAAAGACCATCATTTCTAGTTTATGTTCATTAATATAATTTGTTATTCCATTATTGTTTCTATATTCTTATTTGTTAGATTTATACTTTTATATTCTATTTGTTATTTTACACTAATAAAGATTAAGAATATTCATTGTTAATGAATCAGTTCAATAGTTATTCTGTTTATTTATTATTTTTATACTATGATTTTATTTTTCTTATTATTCGAAGAATTTTATAAATAAGTTAGTTCATATTATTTAATATCTTTTGTTTTCCATTAATTAACTTTCAAAAAAAAAAATTAAAACAAATTCAATATTATTTGAATTTCTTCATAAAAACAACCAAAAATTATTTAAAAAAAAATTGAATTTATTCATAATGGTATATATTTTGAATAAACCCGCATTTTTCAAAGGACATCTCTGACAGAGAATCTGGTTGCAAATAATCACAGTTTATTTTTGCGAAACAACTAAT
>NW_001859134.1:0-941 GCF_000209125.1 Entamoeba dispar SAW760
ATGTTATCTAGGACCATCAGAGATGCAAAGATTTTAATTTCGTGAAAAATGACGAGGTTTTTGGCCATTCAAAAAAAAAATGAAAAATCTAAAAACAAAAAGAGAGAAAAAATTGGAGAAAGTGAGGATGAAAATTGACCAAAAAATGTCTCATTTTTCACGAAATTCAAATATGTTAATCTAGGACCATCAGAGATGCAAAGATTTTAATTTCGTGAAAAATGACGAGGTTTTTGGCCATTCAAAAAAAAATGAAAAATCTAAAAACAAAAAGAGAGAAAAAATTGAGGATGAAAATTGACCAAAAAATGTCTCATTTTTCACGAAATTCAAGTATGTTAATCTACTACCCAGTGTGATACACATACTTGAATTTCGTGAAGAATTATGACATCTTGGTGGAAACCCATGTCAATAAAAAAAAGAGAAAAAAAATGAAGAATAGGGTTAATAGGGTTAAATAGAAAAGAGAAAAAAAATTAGAAAAAATAAAAAAATGGTGAAAAAAGAACTAAGAACTGAAATAATATCATTCTAAGGAGACATACAGGATGAACAACAAATTAAAAAATAAGAGAGACTAATATACTAAGAAATATTAAGAGACTATTAGACTAATATACTAAGAGAATATTAAAAGATTACTAAGAGACTACTAGACTAATACGCTAAGAGATATTAAGAGACTATTAGACTAATACATAGGTGAGAATGTTAATGTTTGTATTATTTAATTTATAACAATATACTAACCAAATAGATTATTAGACTAAGAGATTTAAAAGACTACTAGACTATTATAAGATATTAAAAGACTACTAGACTACACAAGATATTAAAAGACTATTAATGTTTGTATTATTTAAACACAAAGAGATTATTAATGTTTGTATTATTTAATTTATAATTCTATACTAACCAAATAGATGAATAACTATGTA
>NW_001859133.1:0-805 GCF_000209125.1 Entamoeba dispar SAW760
ACAATTCATTTTAATGATTAATGAATAAATGGATAATTAAATCATTTTCTATAAAAAGTAATAAATATCAAATAACTTTTAGTGTACTAGTAATTGTTATAGTTATTATTAATTCTTGACGCAGTATAGATAAAATAATTTTTAACAATTCATTTTAATGATTAATGAATAAATGGATAATTAAATCATTTTCTATAAAAAGTAATAAATATCAAATAACTTTTAGTGTACTAGTAATTGTTATAGTTATTATTAATTCTTGACGCAGTATAGATAAAATAATTTTTAACAATTCATTCTAACATAATTTATTAATTATTGATAATTAAATCATTTTCTATAAAAAGTAATAAATATCAAATAACTTTTAGTGTACTAGTAATTGTTATAGTTATTATTAATTCTTGACGCAGTATAGATAAAATAATTTTTAACAATTCATTCTAACATAATTTATTAATTATTGATAATTAAATCATTTTCTATAAAAAGTAATAAATATCAAATAACTTTTAGTGTACTAGTAATTGTTATAGTTATTATTAATTCTTGACGCAGTATAGATAAAATAATTTTTAACAATTCATTCTAACATAATTTATTAATTATTGATAATTAAATCATTTTCTATAAAAAGTAATAAATATCAAATAACTTTTAGTGTACTAGTAATTGTTATAGTTATTATTAATTCTTGACGCAGTATAGATAAAATAATTTTTAACAATTCATTCTAACATAATTTATTAATTATTGATAATTAAATCATTTTCTAAAAAAGTAATAAATATCAAATAACTTTTAG
>NW_001859132.1:0-768 GCF_000209125.1 Entamoeba dispar SAW760
ATTCCTTTATTACTTTATTCCTATATTACTTTATTCCTTTATTCCTTTATTACTTTATTCCTATATTCCTTTATTACTTTATTCCTTTATTCCTTTATTACTTAATTATCTTACTTTACAGTACTCCCCCCATTTTTATACTAATTTATTAGAAGTCTTCAATAGTATAGCTGGTTAGTATCTTCGCCTGTCACGTGAAAGACCGGGGTTCGAATCCCCGTTGAAGAGTTCACTTTTTATACTATAATATTTCTTTTTATAAGTATATATATGACTATTTATTATACTATTTTTTGTTACAATAAAATATATATTATTCCTTTCTTATATATATTTATTTTTATTTATTATATTTCTTTTTTACTATATTATTTATATTCTTTATAAAAAGAGTACGACAGTGGCAGGATTTGAACCTACGCATCCAGAGGATAATTGATTTCAAGTCAATCGCCTTAGACCACTCGGCCACACTGTCAATGTGAGTACTATTATTATATGAACCTATATATATATATTTATTTATGTATGTATGTATTTTCTGTTTTTATTATATAACTATCATTATATCAACCTTTATACATCTAACTATATATATATAACTATAACTATTCTTTCTTATATTTTATCCTTTCTTTTATATATATATACCTCTACCATATTTTACTTATATACTTATTATCCTTACACTTTTTATACACCTATTATATATATATATATATTATTTATTATATATATTATATCCTTTATATTATATATCATATATCA
>NW_001859131.1:0-511 GCF_000209125.1 Entamoeba dispar SAW760
CTTTTTATGATTTTAATATAAAGTACTATATATCAATTATCTTCAAAAGCACTCTGCAAAAAGATAAAAATTATTAATTGTGATCGTCATGTATTTGAGATATTAATTTATTCTATTTTTATCTAAACCAAATGAAAGAAGTTAAATGTCGTCAATTTTAATAAAAAGTACTAAGTATTAATCACATTAATATGCACTCTACAAAAAGATAAAAATTATTAATTCTGGTCGCTTTCTATCTGAGATAATTTTTGACATGTTTCTGTCTAAATTAGACGAAAGAAGTTAAATGCGTCTGATTTTAATAAAAAGTACTAGGTATCTAGTAACTTTATATGGAACCTCCAAAAAATAAAGTTTTATCATAAATGGTGAGGTTGTAGATGAGATACAAGTTCAACAATTTTATTGAAAAAAGGTGCACTTTTTTGATTTTAATAAAAAGTACTAGGTATCCAATATCGTTCTGTGGATCCTCCAAAAAATAAAGTTTTATCAGAAATGGTGAGGT
>NW_001859130.1:0-911 GCF_000209125.1 Entamoeba dispar SAW760
AAGATATATAAGAAATAACATAAAAGAATAAAAGGTTATAATAGATAATAATGGAGGTGAGGGGTATCGATCCCCTTGCCCCTCGCATGCAAAGCGAGTGCTCTACCATCTGAGCTACACCCCCATTAACAATAAAGGGGAGGGGGAAAGTAGGAGTAGTAAGAGTAGTAGGTATAGTAGGTATAGTAAGAGTAGTAAGAGTAGTAGGTATAGTAAGAGGAATAAGAGATGTAAGAGATGTAAGAGATGTAAGAGATGTAAGAGATGTAAGAAATGTAAGAAATGTAAGAGATGTAAGAGATGTAACAGTAGTAAGTATAAGAAGTGAGAATAGATATAATAGATAAGAAGTGGAATAATAAAAATAATAAGGATAATAAATATATATAATATATATAATATAAATAATATAATAAAGGTATAGAGTAAGAATAGATATAATATATATAATAAGTATAATAAGTATAATATATAAGAGGAATAGATAAAGTTAATAGTATAAGTGACTAATAAATAAGAATATATACATATATATAGTATAAAAAGTGAACTCTTCAACGGGGATTCGAACCCCGGTCTTTCACGTGACAGGCGAAGATACTAACCAGCTATACTATTGAAGACTTCTATAAGAAGGTAAGAGTTGTATATATATACATGAATAAGTGTAATATATGAAGGTAAGAGTTGTATATATATATAAATATATAAATAAATATATATATATATGAATAAGTGAATAGAAGATATAAAATAGATATAAAAAAAAAGATAGAATATATATATAAATAAGATATAATAAGTATAAAATTTATAAAAAAATATATAATAAGAGATAGCAATATTAATCAAAGACAATGTGGCCGAGCGGTTAAGGCGGCTCCCTGCTAAAGAGTTTCCATTTGGAGCGT
>NW_001859129.1:0-465 GCF_000209125.1 Entamoeba dispar SAW760
TGTGTGAACATAATGGTACTGATCAGGCTCTAAGCATCTTTACTTCCGGGTTCGGATGGGAACGGGTGTATCCTACTTGATATGAACCTACCGTTATCCTACTTACTTATGACTATGACTATCATATATTTTCTTATATTATTATATTATTATATGACTATGTACTTTTATTATTATTCCTAGTCTGTTTATTTTATATCTTATCTTTCTTATGTCTTTTATATATCATATCTATATCTATATCTATATCATATCTATATCATTTATATAACTTATATCATTTATATAACTTATATCATTTATATAACTTATAACATTTATATAACTTATAACGTTTATATAACTTATATATCCCTTTTTTTATCTTCCCAGTATTTTATGAATGTTATAGGGCTTGTGGCGCAATGGAAACGCATCAGACTACGAATCTGGGGATTGCAGGTTCGATCCCTGCCAAGCTCGTCT
>NW_001859128.1:0-569 GCF_000209125.1 Entamoeba dispar SAW760
TTAATCATTATTTTTTTATATTAATATCTCAAAAAATGTCAACGAAAGTATAATTATTTATAAGGTAAAAGTTGTTCAGAATTGAATTCTAAACAATTCATTTCTCATACATAATTATGTTAAATAAAATGATGAAATAATCATGAAAAAATTGTTAAAAAATGAGGTCTTCAGATTACCTCCAAGAACATTTTTTACCTTATAAGTTTTCATTAAAACAACCTTGTTACAGAGATATGATAAAATTGACTCAGTGACAAAAAATATTGACTCTACTCATCTATACGTCCTTCAATACTTTATCTACAAAACAATTATTTTATTTGATATATCAGTATTATAATTATTATTTTATATTATATGAAAAACGATGTATATTTAAGATAAGTCATTTTTTGTGTCTCAAAAAAATCATGATAGAAGTATCATTTTTTATAAATTTTTATTAATAAATCACTTGTTTAAAATTAATATCTGAACAACTTTTACCTTATAAATTTTTATACTTTCGTTGACATTTTTTGAGATATTAATATAAAAAAATAATGATTAATATTAAAAAGAAATAC
>NW_001859127.1:0-427 GCF_000209125.1 Entamoeba dispar SAW760
GTTAAATAAAATGATGAAATAATCATGAAAAAATTGTTAAAAAATGAGGTCTTCAGATTACCTCCAAGAACATTTTTTACCTTATAAGTTTTCATTAAAACAACCTTGTTACAGAGATATGATAAAATTGACTCAGTGACAAAAAATATTGACTCTACTCATCTATACGTCCTTCAATACTTTATCTACAAAACAATTATTTTATTTGATATATCAGTATTATAATTATTATTTTATATTATATGAAAAACGATGTATATTTAAGATAAGTCATTTTTTGTGTCTCAAAAAAATCATGATAGAAGTATCATTTTTTATAAATTTTTATTAATAAATCACTTGTTTAAAATTAATATCTGAACAACTTTTACCTTATAAATTTTTATACTTTCGTTGACATTTTTTGAGATATGAATGAATATTTTGA
>NW_001859126.1:0-780 GCF_000209125.1 Entamoeba dispar SAW760
ATGACTGTTTTTACTGTTGTAAATCATTAACATCTATTACTATTCCAACATCTGTTAGTGAAATAGGATATGAATGTTTTTATGGATGTGAATCATTAATATCAATTAATATACCTTCATCAATTAGTGAAATAGGATATAAATGTTTTAAAGGATGTTCATCATTAAAATCAATTAATATACCATCATCGATTAGTGAATTAGGAGATGATTTTTTTAAAGATTGTTATTCATTAACATCAGTTACTATACCACCATCATTTACATCATTTGGGCGGTGTTTTAGCGAATGTACAACATTAAAATCAATTAATATACCATCATCAATAAGTGAAATAAACAGTAGTTATTTTAGTGAATTTACATTGTTAACATCTATGAATATAGATAATTTACAATTTGTTAGTCAAGAAAGAATATTTATGAATGAACCAGTGTTAATTTGGATTGAAATACCGAGAAATTTAAAAATAATCAATGGAAAGAATATTGAAAAGAATATTAATGAATTTATTATTCCATCTTCAATTACTAAATTAGGATATCATTGTTTTTATGAATGTTCATCATTAAAATCAATTAATATTCCATCTTCAATTAGTGAATTAGAAGATGGTTGTTTTTATGAATGTTCATCATTGACATCAATTAATATACCAACATCAATTAATAAAATAGGAAATGGATGTTTTAGATATTGTTCATCACTAAAATCAATTAATATACCATCATCAATTAATGAATTAGGAAATAAATGTTTTTATGATTGTTCATCATTGA
>NW_001859125.1:0-947 GCF_000209125.1 Entamoeba dispar SAW760
GTTCTGTGGATCCTCCAAAAATAAAGTTTTATCAGAAATGGTGAGGTTGTAGCAGAGATATTAATTCAACAATTTTATTGAAAAAAGGTGCACTTTTTTGATTTTAATAAAAAGTACTAGGTATCCAATATCGTTCTGTGGATCCTCCAAAAAATAAAGTTTTATCAGAAATGGTGAGGTTGTAGCAGAGATATTAATTCAACAAATTTGTTGAAAAAAGGTGCACTTTTTATGATTTTAATATAAAGTACTATATATCAATTATCTTCAAAAGCACTCTGCAAAAAGATAAAAATTATTAATTGTGATCGTCATGTATTTGAGATATTAATTTATTCTATTTTTATCTAAACCAAATGAAAGAAGTTAAATGTCGTCAATTTTAATAAAAAGTACTAAGTATTAATCACATTAATATGCACTCTACAAAAAGATAAAAATTATTAATTCTGGTCGCTTTCTATCTGAGATAATTTTTGACATGTTTCTGTCTAAATTAGACGAAAGAAGTTAAATGCGTCTGATTTTAATAAAAAGTACTAGGTATCTAGTAACTTTATATGGAACCTCCAAAAAATAAAGTTTTATCAGAAATGGTGAGGTTGTAGATGAGATACAAGTTCAACAATTTTATTGAAAAAAGGTGCACTTTTTTGATTTTAATAAAAAGTACTAGGTATCTATTACCTTACATCATGCACTTAAAAAATGCAGTTGTTATTAATTCTTGACGCAGTACATTTGAGATATTAATAATTATTAAAATAATAGTGTTCTATTTATAGATTATTTTTTGTTATTCATTGTAGAAATAACATTTTTTAAATCAAGATTTTATGAAGTATAAGTTATTTATTTTTAAATCAACATTTTTCAAAAAATCTTTTCTATTAAAAAACTATATTATTTTATTATTTAAACTATTTCAATTCAAACGTTAAAAAGAT
>NW_001859124.1:0-576 GCF_000209125.1 Entamoeba dispar SAW760
AATTAAATCATTTTCTATAAAAAGTAATAAATATCAAATAACTTTTAGTGTACTAGTAATTGTTATAGTTATTATTAATTCTTGACGCAGTATAGATAAAATAATTTTTAACAATTCATTCTAACATAATTTATTAATTATTGATAATTAAATCATTTTCTATAAAAAGTAATAAATATCAAATAACTTTTAGTGTACTAGTAATTGTTATAGTTATTATTAATTCTTGACGCAGTACATTTGAGATATTAATAATTATTAAAATAATAGTGTTCTATTTATAGATTATTTTTTGTTATTCATTGTAGAAATAACATTTTTTAAATCAAGATTTTATGAGGTATAAGTTATTTATTTTTAAATCAACATTTTTCAAAAAATCTTTTCTATTAAAAAACTATATTATTTTATTATTTAAACTATTTCAATTCAAACGTTAAAAAGATGAATAAAATCGTTCAATTTATCATTACAACATCATTAAATAAAGAGTTGTGTAGAATTCAATTCTGAACAACTTTTACCTTATAAATTTTTATACTTTCGTTGACATTTTTTGAGATATGAATGATTATT
>NW_001859123.1:0-875 GCF_000209125.1 Entamoeba dispar SAW760
TAAAGGAATATAGAAATATAGAAATATAGAAATAAAGGAATATAGAAATAAATACATACATAGATATATAAATAAAGATATATATAAATAAATAAATAAAGAAATATATATATATATATAAATAAAGAAATATATATATAATAGAATATAAAGGTTATAGAAGTTGAAAGGGATTAAAGTAAAGTAATCTAGTCAATAAAAAGACGAGCTTGGCAGGGATCGAACCTGCAATCCCCAGATTCGTAGTCTGATGCGTTTCCATTGCGCCACAAGCCCTATAACATTCATAAAATACTGGGAAGATAAAAAAAGGGATATATAAGTTATATAAATGTTATAAGTTATATAAATGTTATAAGTTATATAAATGATATAAGTTATATAAATGATATAAGTTATATAAATGATATAGATATGATATAGATATAGATATAGATATGATATATAAAAGACATAAGAAAGATAAGATATAAAATAAACAGACTAGGAATAATAATAAAAGTACATAGTCATATAATAATATAATAATATAAGAAAATATATGATAGTCATAGTCATAAGTAAGTAGGATAACGGTAGGTTCATATCAAGTAGGATACACCCGTTCCCATCCGAACACGGAAGTAAAGATGCTTAGAGCCTGATCAGTACCATTATGTTCACACAGATGGGAACGTCAGGTAATCTACCTTTTTGTTTTTATATAGAGAGTTTTTTTTTAAATAAAGGAATAAAGGAATAAAGGAATATAGAAATATAGAAATATAGAAATGAAGGAATATAGAAATACATACATACATAGATATATAAATAAAGATATATATAAATAAATAAATAAAGAAATATATATATATATATAAATAAAGAAATATATA
>NW_001859122.1:0-951 GCF_000209125.1 Entamoeba dispar SAW760
AGTAGAAGGAATGACAGATTAAGAGTTCTTTCATGATTTATTGGGTAGTGGTGTATGGCCGTTCTTAGTTGGTGGAGTGATTTGTCAGGTTAATTCCGGTAACGAACGAGACTGAAACCTATTAATTAGTTTTCTGCCTATAAGACAGAAATGTTCGCAAGAACAGGTGCGTAAGTACCACTTCTTAAAGGGACACATTTCAATTGTCCTATTTTAATTGTTAGTTATCTAATTTCGATTAGAACTCTTTTAACGTGGGAAAAAGAAAAAGGAAGCATTCAGCAATAACAGGTCTGTGATGCCCTTAGACATCTTGGGCCGCACGCGCGCTACAATGGAGTTACTAGAGAGCATTTTATCATTTACACCTTATTTATTAGGCTATGTCTAATAGGTAGGGATAGTAAGTGGTGTACCGAGATTGAAATAGTTAAGGAAAACTCAAAAGAACGTACATGACAGGGATAAATGATTGGAATTATTTGTTTTGAACGAGGAATTCCTTGTAATATCGAGTCATTAACTCGAGATGAATACGTCCCTGCCCTTTGTACACACCGCCCGTCGCTCCTACCGATTGAATAAAGAGGTGAAATTCTAGGATTCTGTCTTATAGATAGAAAAATGGATTTAAATCTCCTTATTTAGAGGAAGGAGAAGTCGTAACAAGGTTTCCGTAGGTGAACCTGCGGAAGGATCATTAAAAGAAAAGAAATAATCTTTTAAAATAAAACAAGAAATTTATAGAATAAGATAATCTACAAAGAAAATAATAAAAGTAAGAATAAAAGGAATTAGAATATAAGAAGAAAGAAAAAGTATAATAAAATATTACTTTGGATAGTTTAGTTTCCTGTGCGATGAAGAACGCAATGAATTGCGATAAGTGATAGGAACAATAAAATGTGAATATCCAAACTTTTGAATGCTTGAAAGTATACTTATGAACTT
>NW_001859121.1:0-962 GCF_000209125.1 Entamoeba dispar SAW760
GTCTGACAAGTAGTATGATATACTGGATTAGAAACATGTTCTCATCTTGTACATCTGAATTCATCCATCTTGGTTGACATCGTTTATAGTTAGGACTACGACGGTATCTGATCGTCTTCGATCCCCTAACTTTCGTTCTTGATTAATGGACCCAGTTGAGTGAAATGCTTTCGCTCTCGTGCATCTTATAGCGATCATGGATTTTCACCTCTCCCGTTATTTTCTGAATCACCCCAATTGTTCCTTTTAATCCTTCTCTCGAAATGTCTAATTGACATCTCCTCAGCATTGTCCCATGCTTGAATATTCATTAACATAATGTTTTGCTTTAAACACCTTATTTTATTCAAAGTAATGACAACTCAATTACTTGAATTGTCTCCTTCTTTGATTTTAATTTAACATTTCTAGAAACTTCACTTAATGTAAAGTCTTCAAAATGTATAAAATCACATTTTAATTCAACTACGAGCGTTTTAATCACAGCAACTTTAATATACACTATTGGAGCTGGAATTACCGCGGCTGCTGGCACCAGACTTGCCCTCCAATTGATTTCGTAGGAGAATTTACCTCCTACTCATTCCTTCAAGAATTGATTTTACTCAACTCTAGAGTTATGTGTCGTCACTACCTCTTCAATTCGAAAGTGGGTAATTTACGCGCCTGCTGCCTTCCTTAGAAGTGGTAGCCATCTGTAAAGCTCCCTCTCCGATGTCGAACCCCAATTCCTCGTTATCCGTTATAATCTTGGTAGTCCTCGATACTACCAACTGATTGATAGATCAGAAATTCTCATTGGTTACTTGTTAAACACTGTGTGTTCTACAATTGTCGTGGCATCCTAACTCACTTAGAATGTCATTTCTCAATTTACTTACATAAATTGGCCACTTTGTACTAATACAAATTGGATCGTCTCAAGTATTATCTTTATCATTCACAAAGCTATCCTTGTACTT
>NW_001859120.1:0-982 GCF_000209125.1 Entamoeba dispar SAW760
TTTATATTTAAATTCCTGAAGTGTATTTAACACTGAGAATTCTTCTTTGTTTATTCATAGTTTGACAAGATGTTGAGTGAAAATACTCACCCATTACACCTAATCATTATCTTTACCAATCAATACTATTAATACTTTGACCTTCCTAAGGGAATATTCAGGTGGAACCAGCTACTAGATAGTTCGATGAGTCTTTCGCCCCTATACTCAAATATGACAAGTAATTTGCACGTTAACACTGCGTGAATCTTCCACCAAAGTTTCCTTCGGCTTCAATCCGTTCAAGTATAGTTCACCATCTTTCGGGTCCTAACATATTTACTTCTTCTATTGAAAGATACTATTGCTAAATGTATTTCTACACTCTCATAGTTTTTCGTTTTCTCTTCATGTTATAGCTTTCCTGCTATTCTCATTCGCATCCATGTTAGACTCCTTGGTCCGTGTTTCAAGACGGGTAGATAATTTACTTCTTCAAGAGTTTCTATTCTCGGGATTAAATGTATTAATCTTACCTTAAATAGCTTTTATCATTCCATTATTATTGGATTTTTACTTTTAATTCACAATTAAATACTAAGATTTCTCTTAATATTCTCGTTTATTAATAATCACTATAAATGAAATAATTCTCTTGCTCTTAATAATTTCCTATATTACAAATTTCAATACAATCTTATTAAATATACTACTTATATATCTAATCTTTTTATATTTTTATTTATAATACATTCTACTATTTTTCTTATAAATTATCCGTTCACATATTACTCTTTCAAGCTCTTTTCACTCTTTTTCCAAAGTTCTTTTAAGTTTTCCTTCACAGTACTTCTTTGCTATCAGTTTTCCTGTAATATTTAGACTTTGATGATACTATCACCTTTTCGATTTATACTTCCAAATAATTTACTCTTTCTAACTATATCTTTCAAATATATTAAATGACGAGCTTCCTCTCTCTGCTCAGCATCGTCTGATCATC
>NW_001859119.1:0-969 GCF_000209125.1 Entamoeba dispar SAW760
TATTAATTATTGATAATTAAATCATTTTCTATAAAAAGTAATAAATATCAAATAACTTTTAGTGTACTAGTAATTCGTTATAGTTATTATTAATTCTTGACGCAGTATAGATAAAATAATTTTTAACAATTCATTTTAATGATTAATGAATAAATGGATAATTAAATCATTTTCTATAAAAAGTAATAAATATCAAATAACTTTTAGTGTACTAGTAATTGTTATAGTTATTATTAATTCTTGACGCAGTATAGATAAAATAATTTTTAACAATTCATTTTAATGATTAATGAATAAATGGATAATTAAATCATTTTCTATAAAAAGTAATAAATATCAAATAACTTTTAGTGTACTAGTAATTGTTATAGTTATTATTAATTCTTGACGCAGTATAGATAAAATAATTTTTAACAATTCATTCTAACATAATTTATTAATTATTGATAATTAAATCATTTTCTATAAAAAGTAATAAATATCAAATAACTTTTAGTGTACTAGTAATTGTTATAGTTATTATTAATTCTTGACGCAGTATAGATAAAATAATTTTTAACAATTCATTCTAACATAATTTATTAATTATTGATAATTAAATCATTTTCTATAAAAAGTAATAAATATCAAATAACTTTTAGTGTACTAGTAATTGTTATAGTTATTATTAATTCTTGACGCAGTATAGATAAAATAATTTTTAACAATTCATTTTAATGATTAATGAATAAATGGATAATTAAATCATTTTCTATAAAAAGTAATAAATATCAAATAACTTTTAGTGTACTAGTAATTGTTATAGTTATTATTAATTCTTGACGCAGTATAGATAAAATAATTTTTAACAATTCATTTTAATGATTAATGAATAAATGGATAATTAAATCATTTTCTATAAAAAGTAATAAATATCAAATAACTTTTAGTGTACTAGTAATTGTTATAGTTATTATTAATTCTTGACGC
>NW_001859118.1:0-1041 GCF_000209125.1 Entamoeba dispar SAW760
AATAATCACTATAAATGAAATAATTCTCTTGCTCTTAATAATTTCCTATCTTACAAATTTCAATACAATCTTATTAAATATACTACTTATATATCTAATCTTTTTATATTTTTATTTATAATACATTCTACTATTTTTCTTATAAATTATCCGTTCACATATTACTCTTTCAAGCTCTTTTCACTCTTTTTCCAAAGTTCTTTTAAGTTTTCCTTCACAGTACTTCTTTGCTATCAGTTTTCCTGTAATATTTAGACTTTGATGAATACTATCACCTTTTCGATTTATACTTCCAAATAAATTTACTCTTTTCTAAACTATATTCTTTTCAAAATATATTTAAATTGACGAGGCTTTCACTCTCTCTGGCTCAGCATTCGTTCTGAATTCAATCTAAATTATCTCTTTTAAATATAATTTTTCTTTTAGTTACACTCTGAATAATTTAAGACTAGCCTCACACATTGCTGTATTCTTCTAACCTTTTTACAATTATCCATTTTTATCAACTTGGTCTTTTTCTTTTTCATTCGCCATTACTTAAGAAATCATTGTTATTTTTTCTTCCTTCCCTTATTGATATGCTTAAGTTAAGGGAGTCCTCTTACGATACTCAAATCTTTATTTATTAACTCACTTATAGATATCTGGTTAAAGCTCTTTACTTCTTCTCTCTTTTACCCACTAGCTACTTCTCACTTCTACTAATATTTGCTTTTAATATACTCTTTTATTTTGGATATTGAATATCATATATACCTTGAAGTTCATAAGTATACTTTCAAGCATTCAAAGTTTGGATATTCACATTTTATTGTTCCTATCACTTATCGCAATTCATTGCGTTCTTCATCGCACAGGAAACTAAACTATCCAAAGTAATATTTTATTATACTTTTTCTTTCTTCTTATATTCTAATTCCTTTTATTCTTACTTTTATTATTTTCTTTGTAGATTATCTTATTCTATAAATTTCTTGGTTTATTTTAAAAGATTATTTCTTTTCTTTTAATGATCCTTCCGCAGGTTCACCTACGGAA
>NW_001859117.1:0-908 GCF_000209125.1 Entamoeba dispar SAW760
TAATTATTAAAATAATAGTGTTCTATTTATAGATTATTTTTTGTTATTCATTGTAGAAATAACATTTTTTAAATCAAGATTTTATGAAGTATAAGTTATTTATTTTTAAATCAACATTTTTCAAAAAATCTTTTCTATTAAAAAACTATATTATTTTATTATTTAAACTATTTCAATTCAAACGTTAAAAAGATGAATAAAATCGTTCAATTTATCATTACAACATCATTAAATAAAGAGTTGTTTAGAATTCAATTCTGAACAACTTTTACCTTATAAATTTTTATACTTTCGTTGACATTTTTTGAGATATTAATATAAAAAAATAATGATTAATATTAAAAAGAAATACATAATGAAGATAAAATAAAATAAATAAATCATGAATAATAACTAATACAGATTAAGATAATTGTTAAACAGAATTTAATTTAAAGAATGAGATATAAAGATATTAAATAATTTTTTAATAGTCTTTAATAAAAATAATCATTCATATCTCAAAAAATGTCAACGAAAGTATAAAAATTTATAAGGTAAAAGTTGTTCAGATATTAATTTTAAACAGGTGATTTATTAATAAAAATTTATAAAAAATGATACTTCTATCATGATTTTTTTGAGACACAAAAAATGACTTATCTTAAATATACATCGTTTTTCATATAATATAAAATAATAATTATAATACTGATATATCAAATAAAATAATTGTTTTGTAGATAAAGTATTGAAGGACGTATAGATGAGTAGAGTCAATATTTTTTGTCACTGAGTCAATTTTATCATATCTCTGTAACAAGGTTGTTTTAATGAAAACTTATAAGGTAAAAAATGTTCTTGGAGGTAATCTGAAGACCTCATTTTTTAACAATTTTTTCATGATTATTTCATCATTTTATTTAACA
>NW_001859116.1:0-480 GCF_000209125.1 Entamoeba dispar SAW760
GGTTCATATCAAGTAGGATACACCCGTTCCCATCCGAACACGGAAGTAAAGATGCTTAGAGCCTGATCAGTACCATTATGTTCACACAGATGGGAACGTCAGGTAATCTACCTTTTTGTTTTTATATAGAGAGTTTTTTTTTAAATAAAGGAATAAAGGAATAAAGGAATATAGAAATATAGAAATATAGAAATAAAGGAATATAGAAATAAATACATACATAGATATATAAATAAAGATATATATAAATAAATAAATAAAGAAATATATATATATATATAAATAAAGAAATATATATATAATAGAATATAAAGGTTATAGAAGTTGAAAGGGATTAAAGTAAAGTAATCTAGTCAATAAAAAGACGAGCTTGGCAGGGATCGAACCTGCAATCCCCAGATTCGTAGTCTGATGCGTTTCCATTGCGCCACAAGCCCTATAACATTCATAAAATACTGGGAAGATAAAAAAAGGGTATAT
>NW_001859115.1:0-1013 GCF_000209125.1 Entamoeba dispar SAW760
TTGAGAATGAGGAATCTAAGAATGAGGAAATTGAGAATGAGGAAATGCAAGTGAGATAAAAATAAATTTAGAGATTAAAGTAGATGAAAATGGAAATAAAAATGAAACAAAATGAAATTAAGAAATAAACAAATGATGTTAATAATAAAGAAGTGAATTGATAAAAAGTAAGAGCATTTTACACGATTTCAAAATATTGTGTTTCTGGACCGATTCTAATGCAAAGATTTCAAGCGTAGCAAAAATGATAGTGAATTTAGAAATTGAAAAATGAAGAAAGAATTAAGAAAGAATTGAATGAAGAAATGAAATTGATAAAAGTAAGAACATTTTACACGATTTCAAAATATTGTGTTTCTGGACCGATTCTAATGCAAAGATTTCAAGCGTAGCAAAAATGATAGTGAATTTAGAAAATTGAAAAATGAAGAAAGAATTAAGAAAGAATTGAATGAAGAAATGAAATTGATAAAAGTAAGAACATTTTACACGATTTCAAAATATTGTGTTTCTGGACCGATTCTAATGCAAAGATTTCAAGCGTAGCAAAAATGATGATGATTTTGGATGATCATGAACAATGGATAAAAAAAAGAAAAAAATAAAAAAGAAAAGAGAGAAAAAATTGGAGGATGAAATTGATGAAAATCATGTCATTTTTCACGAAATTCAAATATGTTAATCTAGGACCATCAGAGATGCAAAGATTTTAATTTCGTGAAAAATGACGAGGTTTTTGGCCATTCAAAAAAAAAATGAAAAATCTAAAAACAAAAAGAGAGAAAAAATTGGAGAAAGTGAGGATGAAAATTGACCAAAAAATGTCTCATTTTTCACGAAATTCAAATATGTTAATCTAGGACCATCAGAGATGCAAAGATTTTAATTTCGTGAAAAATGACGAGGTTTTTGGCCCATTCAAAAAAAATGAAAAATCTAAAAACAAAAAAGAGAGAAAAAAATTGAGGATGAAAATTGACCAAAAAATGTCTCATTTTTCACGAAATTCAAGT
>NW_001859114.1:0-320 GCF_000209125.1 Entamoeba dispar SAW760
AACTTTCATTCATGATAATAACTCATTAATTTTATCATTAATCATTATATTTACTTTCTTATTATTTTCTTTATTCTTTCTTTTATCATTTTCTTTTTATATTTATTTTATTTCAATTTCATCAACAGATATATTCATTTAATACAGAAATCGAAGTAGAAAGATAGAACTAATAATGTACAAATATGTTCTTCTCATATTTAATCACAAATATTTTCATCTCTTTCATTTCTTTTATTATCATTTGTAATATGATTTCATTCTTTTATTTATTGTTTTATTTCATTTTATGTTTTATTTCATTTATTATTTATTATTTC
>NW_001859113.1:0-1020 GCF_000209125.1 Entamoeba dispar SAW760
TAATGAAGCTGTAAATATGTTTATAATTTATTTTAAGAATGCTTAACATAATTAAATACTACTCAAAATAGTTTTGTTTCTCGTGGGTTTTTTGAGACCCAAAACTATTATATTATACATAGTTATTCATCTATTTGGTTAGTATAGAATTATAAATTAAATAATACAAACATTAATAATCTCTTTGTGTTTAAATAATACAAACATTAATAGTCTTTTAATATCTTGTGTAGTCTAGTAGTCTTTTAATATCTTATAATAGTCTAGTAGTCTTTTAAATCTCTTAGTCTAATAATCTATTTGGTTAGTATATTGTTATAAATTAAATAATACAAACATTAACATTCTCACCTATGTATTAGTCTAATAGTCTCTTAATATCTCTTAGCGTATTAGTCTAGTAGTCTCTTAGTAATCTTTTAATATTCTCTTAGTATATTAGTCTAATAGTCTCTTAATATTTCTTAGTATATTAGTCTCTCTTATTTTTTAATTTGTTGTTCATCCTGTATGTCTCCTTAGAATGATATTATTTCAGTTCTTAGTTCTTTTTTCACCATTTTTTTATTTTTTCTAATTTTTTTTCTCTTTTCTATTTAACCCTATTAACCCTATTCTTCATTTTTTTTCTCTTTTTTTTATTGACATGGGTTTCCACCAAGATGTCATAATTCTTCACGAAATTCAAGTATGTGTATCACACTGGGTAGTAGATTAACATACTTGAATTTCGTGAAAAATGAGACATTTTTTGGTCAATTTTCATCCTCAATTTTTTCTCTCTTTTTGTTTTTAGATTTTTCATTTTTTTTTGAATGGCCAAAAACCTCGTCATTTTTCACGAAATTAAAATCTTTGCATCTCTGATGGTCCTAGATTAACATATTTGAATTTCGTGAAAATGAGACATTTTTTGGTCAATTTTCATCCTCACTTTCTCCAATTTTTCTCTCTTTTGTTTTAGATTTTCATTTTTTTTTGATGGCCAAAACCTCGTCATTTTTCACGAAATTAAATCTT
>NW_001859112.1:0-993 GCF_000209125.1 Entamoeba dispar SAW760
TATTAATAAATTATGTTAGAATGAATTGTTAAAAATTATTTTATCTATACTGCGTCAAGAATTAATAATAACTATAACAATTACTAGTACACTAAAAGTTATTTGATATTTATTACTTTTTATAGAAAATGATTTAATTATCCATTTATTCATTAATCATTAAAATGAATTGTTAAAAATTATTTTATCTATACTGCGTCAAGAATTAATAATAACTATAACAATTACTAGTACACTAAAAGTTATTTGATATTTATTACTTTTTATAGAAAATGATTTAATTATCAATAATTAATAAATTATGTTAGAATGAATTGTTAAAAATTATTTTATCTATACTGCGTCAAGAATTAATAATAACTATAACAATTACTAGTACACTAAAAGTTATTTGATATTTATTACTTTTTATAGAAAATGATTTAATTATCAATAATTAATAAATTATGTTAGAATGAATTGTTAAAAATTATTTTATCTATACTGCGTCAAGAATTAATAATAACTATAACAATTACTAGTACACTAAAAGTTATTTGATATTTATTACTTTTTATAGAAAATGATTTAATTATCCATTTATTCATTAATCATTAAAATGAATTGTTAAAAATTATTTTATCTATACTGCGTCAAGAATTAATAATAACTATAACAATTACTAGTACACTAAAAGTTATTTGATATTTATTACTTTTTATAGAAAATGATTTAATTATCCATTTATTCAATTAGTAAAGTTAAAGACTATTTTAAATTAAAAAACTATATTATTTTATTATTTAAACTATTTCAATTCAAACATTAAAAAAATAAATAAAAAATCGTTCAATTAATCATTATAATATCATTAAATAAAAAGTTGTTTAGAATTCAATTCTGAACAACTTTTACCTTATAAATTTTTATACTTTCGTTGACATTTTTTGAGATATTAATAACTAATTGATAATATTAATAACCATAAATAAATATGACAAAATTCTGTTAAAA
>NW_001859111.1:0-968 GCF_000209125.1 Entamoeba dispar SAW760
TGGAGCTGGATTCCGCGGCTGCTGGCACCAGACTTGCCCTCCAATTGATTTCGTATGAGAATTTACCTCCTACTCATTCCTTCAAGAATTGATTTTACTCAACTCTAGAGTTATGTGTCGTCACTACCTCTTCAATTCGAAAGTGGGTAATTTACGCGCCTGCTGCCTTCCTTAGAAGTGGTAGCCATCTGTAAAGCTCCCTCTCCGATGTCGAACCCCAATTCCTCGTTATCCGTTATAATCTTGGTAGTCCTCGATACTACCAACTGATTGATAGATCAGAAATTCTCATTGGTTACTTGTTAAACACTGTGTGTTCTACAATTGTCGTGGCATCCTAACTCACTTAGAATGTCATTTCTCAATTTACTTACATAAATTGGCCACTTTGTACTAATACAAATTGGATCGTCTCAAGTATTATCTTTATCATTCACAAAGCTATCCTTGTACTTTACTAACCAAAGAAACTATTACTGTTATAATGAGCCGTCCGCAGTTTCATCCTACTTGGTCTTTATACTTACACATGCATGGCTTAATCTTTAACATCAGCATATAATACTGGCAGGATCAACCAGATATTTTATTCTTCTTCCTTTTTAAAAGGAAGGATTCTTTATTCTTACTTCTCTTTTGTATTTATATCCATTTTTCCTTTCTTTATTCTCCTACTTTTGACTTCTTTTTTATTTACTAATTATACTAAAAAACAAACTTATATTATTTAAATCTGTTCTGTCATCTAATTACTTTTATATAGTTAGATCAAGTACAATTTTCTTTATATTCAGTCTTATATTTATTTCTTTAAATTCTTTCATTCTTAACAACATATATCTATTATGATTATATTAAATTCTTTTAATAATCATTTCTTATTTCTTTAATTAATCTCTTCTATGAGATTACTTATTCTGTTTATCTCTTATATTATTCTCCCCTAATATTATGAATACTTATTTTAT
>NW_001859110.1:0-601 GCF_000209125.1 Entamoeba dispar SAW760
CCTTTATATCTATATCTATATATATATTTATATATCTATATAACTTTATACCTTTATTATTTTATTATACCTTATCTTTTATTTATATTTATTCTTCCTTATATATATATATATTCCTTCTTTTATATATATTACACCTTTTATATATATTACACCTTTTATATATATATATTCCAACTTTTTATATTTATTTATTTCAACTTTTTATATATATATTACACCTTTTTTTTATATTATATATACCTCCATCCTTGGAAGGCCTCTTAGCATAGATGGCAGTGCGTTCCCCTAGTAAGGGAAAGGTCGTGGGTTCGATTCCCGCAGAGGCCTTACACTTTTTATGCCTCCTATAATCTATATGTTTACTTATATCTTATATCTTATATCTTATATCTTACATCTTACATCTTACATCTTAGTTCTTATCTTTATATCTATATATACATCTAGATACTTTTCTATTCTTATTTCTAGATCCTTTTCTATCTATATATTCATATATGTGTAAATGGTTAGATATCTATAACCTTTTATGTTCTATTATTCTTACTCTATCTTTATCCTATATAGACTTTCTATTTTATCTTTATATTATTCCTAT
>NW_001859109.1:0-868 GCF_000209125.1 Entamoeba dispar SAW760
AAAGAATATTATAGTATAAAAAGTGAACTCTTCAACGGGGATTCGAACCCCGGTCTTTCACGTGACAGGCGAAGATACTAACCAGCTATACTATTGAAGACTTCTAATAAATTAGTATAAAAATGGGGGGAGTACTGTAAAGTAAGATAATTAAGTAATAAAGGAATAAAGGAATAAAGTAATAAAGGAATATAGGAATAAAGTAATAAAGGAATAAAGGAATAAAGTAATATAGGAATAAAGTAATAAAGGAATAAAGGAATAAAGTAATAAAGTAATAAAGTAAGATATTAAAGGTATATAAAGTATAAAGGATATGATATATGATATATAATATAAAGGATATAATATATATAATAAATAATATATATATATATATAATAGGTGTATAAAAAGTGTAAGGATAATAAGTATATAAGTAAAATATGGTAGAGGTATATATATATAAAAGAAAGGATAAAATATAAGAAAGAATAGTTATAGTTATATATATATAGTTAGATGTATAAAGGTTGATATAATGATAGTTATATAATAAAAACAGAAAATACATACATACATAAATAAATATATATATATAGGTTCATATAATAATAGTACTCAGATTGACAGTGTGGCCGAGTGGTCTAAGGCGATTGACTTGAAATCAATTATCCTCTGGATGCGTAGGTTCAAATCCTGCCACTGTCGTACTCTTTTTATAAAGAATATAAATAATATAGTAAAAAAGAAATATAATAAATAAAAATAAATATATATAAGAAAGGAATAATATATATTTTATTGTAACAAAAAATAGTATAATAAATAGTCATATATATACTTATAAAAAGAAATATTATAGTATAAAAAGTGAACTCTTCAACGG
>NW_001859108.1:0-904 GCF_000209125.1 Entamoeba dispar SAW760
TACAGGTGATGTTATAAATTCAGCAGATGAACCTGACACATCACACGATAACATTCAACAAATGATGGAAGAAGCAAAGGGAATACATATCAATAAAGGACTGATGTGTATAATTGATTTAATCGAACACAAAGAAAATTGGATTCCTTCTGAATGTATCAAATATGGGATGTATCGAGATTTTACAACAAATAGAGTAGAAGGATTCTTTGGGCACTTGAAAAAAATAATTAAACATAGCCAGGTTCCTTTCTATTTATTGACAGACAACGTTTATGCACTTGGAAATACAATGTTTAATAATATAATTGGGATTGATCTTCCAGAAGAAATTATAGATAACAACGATCCTCATTTTACACTACTGAGTGAGTTTGCAAAGAAGGTCTTAAAAACACAATACAAGGTATTGACTGATCACGTAATATGTGATGAGAAACAGTATTGCATTAGCTGTCAAATAAGACATGTCAATCCTGCAGCAGCATGGCCTTGTTGTCACCTAATGAAAGAAAGAAGAAGGATGTCGTTAAAACATCTTATTAGTTATGAAGACCTTCCATCCTTTGCTTTCAAGTCAAAACAAACTAGGATAAAATGGACTGATAAATCCATTTCCAATATTGAAATGCCCACTAGCTATAGCTTGATGGGAAGTGTAATTGTGAATAAAATGAGACATAACACAAATGTACGTCCACGGAATAAAGTTGAGTTTAGGAAAAGAAAATCAAAAGAGGTGTTTTTCAATGAAATTGCACCATTTCAAATGAAGAAGTGTGTAGTGAGTGAACAGGGGAAACGTAAACAGGATGAAAGAGATAGTGAAGGAGAACACAAAATGAGGGATGATGAAGAAAATATTGAAGAACAAGGAGTGGAGGAAAGATTGCCAACAATTGAT
>NW_001859107.1:0-861 GCF_000209125.1 Entamoeba dispar SAW760
TTGAAACACGGACCAAGGAGTCTAACATGGATGCGAATGAGAATAGCAGGAAAGCTATAACATGAAGAGAAAACGAAAAACTATGAGAGTGTAGAAATACATTTAGCAATAGTATCTTTCAATAGAAGAAGTAAATATGTTAGGACCCGAAAGATGGTGAACTATACTTGAACGGATTGAAGCCGAAGGAAACTTTGGTGGAAGATTCACGCAGTGTTAACGTGCAAATTACTTGTCATATTTGAGTATAGGGGCGAAAGACTCATCGAACTATCTAGTAGCTGGTTCCACCTGAATATTCCCTTAGGAAGGTCAAAGTATTAATAGTATTGATTGGTAAAGATAATGATTAGGTGTAATGGGTGAGTATTTTCACTCAACATCTTGTCAAACTATGAATAAACAAAGAAGAATTCTCAGTGTTAAATACACTTCAGGAATTTAAATATAAACATACTTTGAATCGGCCAAGTCTGGTAAGCAGGACTGGCGATGCGGGATGAACCGAACGTCGAGATAAAGTGCCAAAAAGAAACATAACGAGTACCACAAAAGGTATTCATTCATATTGACAATAGGACGGTGGCCATGGAAGTCGGAAACCGCTAAGGAATGTGTAACAACTCACCTATCGAATGAATGAGTCCTGAAAATGGATGGCATTATAATTTCTTAACTGATACTCGACCGTTAAAATGAAGACATTTTAACGAGTAAGGAAACGAAATGGCGTAAGGACAACAAAAGTAGTAAAGATTTAAAGTAATTTAGATTGAAACTGTCCTTAGTGCAGATCTTGGTGGTAGTAGCAAATACTAAGAAGAGGAAAAAAACATCTTAGAACTAAGAGGAGAAAGTCCT
>NW_001859106.1:0-788 GCF_000209125.1 Entamoeba dispar SAW760
AGAAATGGTGAGGTTGTAGCAGAGATATTAATTCAACAAATTTGTTGAAAAAAGGTGCACTTTTTTTGATTTTAATAAAAAGTACTAGGTATCCAATATCGTTCTGTGGATCCTCCAAAAAATAAAGTTTTATCAGAAATGGTGAGGTTGTAGCAGAGATATTAATTCAACAATTTTATTGAAAAAAGGTGCACTTTTTATGATTTTAATATAAAGTACTAGGTATCCAATATCGTTCTGTGGATCCTCCAAAAAATAAAGTTTTATCAGAAATGGTGAGGTTGTAGCAGAGATATTAATTCAACAAATTTGTTGAAAAAAGGTGCACTTTTTTGATTTTAATATAAAGTACTAGGTATCCAATATCGTTCTGTGGATCCTCCAAAAAATAAAGTTTTATCAGAAATGGTGAGGTTGTAGCAGAGATATTAATTCAACAATTTTATTGAAAAAAGGTGCACTTTTTTGATTTTAATAAAAAGTACTAGGTATCCAATATCGTTCTGTGGATCCTCCAAAAAATAAAGTTTTATCAGAAATGGTGAGGTTGTAGCAGAGATATTAATTCAACAAATTTGTTGAAAAAAGGTGCACTTTTTATGATTTTAATATAAAGTACTATATATCAATTATCTTCAAAAGCACTCTGCAAAAAGATAAAAATTATTAATTGTGATCGTCATGTATTTGAGATATTAATTTATTCTATTTTTATTTAAACCAAATGAAAGAAGTTAAATGTCGTCAATTTTAATAAAAAGTACTAAGTATTAATCACATTAATATGC
>NW_001859105.1:0-977 GCF_000209125.1 Entamoeba dispar SAW760
TATTATTATTAATCATCCTTATTCTCTTAATGCTTTTATGGTAATGTATGTTTATGGTTTTATTTAATGAAGCTGTAAATATGTTTATAATTTATTTTAAGAATGCTTAACATAATTAAATACTACTCAAAATAGTTTTGTTTCTCGTGGGTTTTTTGAGACCCAAAACTATTTTGAATTTTCGAATTATTTAATTCGAAATTCTTCAACAGAAGATTTATTTCTTCTTTTCTCATCTGTCCTTTATTGGGTTTATACCCAATTTTTTGACATTTTAAATTTAAATATTATTAAGTCTTTTAATACCCTCTTTTATACTAGTTATTTTATTTGATATTAAAAATTATTAAAATATTATTTATTATATTTTACTGATACTTTAATGTATTTTCTAAAAGTAAAAATTCTAAAGATATTTCTTCTAAAAATAAGAAAATTTACTCTGAAAATGGGAATTCTTTCTTTTAAAAATAGAATTTTTGAATAATTAACAAAATTTTTTGAAAATAGTTTACTTTAAAAATAGAACATAATATGTCATAAAATTTTCCAAATTCGAAAATGAAGAAAATTACTTCCATAGAATTTTCAAAAATTTAAAAACAAAAAATTCAAGAATGATTTGAATTTATCTTATTTCTAAAAATAGAATAACAAAAAATTCATTAAAAATAGAAATTGTTATTAACTCAATTTTTATAACATTTTATAACAATAAATTACATGTACCAAAATATATAATAATATAATATTTCATACCACAAATAAATTACGTTCAAAATTATATAAAATATTTTTCAAGTGTTATATTAGTTAAAAATCAATAAATAATTAAATATCTATATTTCTTTAAAAGTATAAATATCAAACACATTATAGTTTATTACTCATAACTATAATTATATAATATGATAGTATGTATTTGAGATATTAACTTTTTATCTAACTAGATGAAAGAGTAAATGTCGTCATTTATA
>NW_001859104.1:0-868 GCF_000209125.1 Entamoeba dispar SAW760
TAATACATTTAATCCCGAGAATAGAAACTCTTGAAGAAGTAAATTATCTACCCGTCTTGAAACACGGACCAAGGAGTCTAACATGGATGCGAATGAGAATAGCAGGAAAGCTATAACATGAAGAGAAAACGAAAAACTATGAGAGTGTAGAAATACATTTAGCAATAGTATCTTTCAATAGAAGAAGTAAATATGTTAGGACCCGAAAGATGGTGAACTATACTTGAACGGATTGAAGCCGAAGGAAACTTTGGTGGAAGATTCACGCAGTGTTAACGTGCAAATTACTTGTCATATTTGAGTATAGGGGCGAAAGACTCATCGAACTATCTAGTAGCTGGTTCCACCTGAATATTCCCTTAGGAAGGTCAAAGTATTAATAGTATTGATTGGTAAAGATAATGATTAGGTGTAATGGGTGAGTATTTTCACTCAACATCTTGTCAAACTATGAATAAACAAAGAAGAATTCTCAGTGTTAAATACACTTCAGGAATTTAAATATAAACATACTTTGAATCGGCCAAGTCTGGTAAGCAGGACTGGCGATGCGGGATGAACCGAACGTCGAGATAAAGTGCCAAAAAGAAACATAACGAGTACCACAAAAGGTATTCATTCATATTGACAATAGGACGGTGGCCATGGAAGTCGGAACCGCTAAGGAATGTGTAACAACTCACCTATCGAATGAATGAGTCCTGAAAATGGATGGCATTATAATTTCTTAACTGATACTCGACCGTTAAAATGAAGACATTTTAACGAGTAAGGAAACGAAATGGCGTAAGGACAACAAAAGTAGTAAAGATTTAAAGTAATTTAGATTGAAACTGTCCTTAGTGCAGATCTTGGTGGTAGTAGCAAA
>NW_001859103.1:0-911 GCF_000209125.1 Entamoeba dispar SAW760
CTATTATACCTATTATACCTTTCTATTTTTATACTTTTATACTTATTACTTATTACTTTATACCTTATACCTTATACCTACTATCTACTATTTACTATCTATATCACCTTTTATTATATTTCTCTATTATGTGCCTAACTTACTATCTTATTTCTTCTATATCTTACTTTATATTTCTATATATACATTACTTCCTTTTATATTTATTATCTATTATTTCTATTCACAGTTTTACCTTATTATATTACTTATGTACTTTACTTATAAGTGTATCTATGTGTATTTCTATATGTGTATCTATGTGTATATGTATATGTGTATCTATGTGTATATGTATATGTGTATCTATGTGTATTTCTATATGTGTATCTATGTGTATATGTATGTGTATATGTATGTGTATATGTATGTGTATCTATATGTTTGTATGTTTTGCTTATTAATATAAGCTCACATAGTACAGAGGTAGTACATCAGATTGTGGCTTTGATAACCCAGGTTCGATTCCTGGTGTGAGCATCTTTTTAGACTTAGTGTTCCTATTTATTATTTATGTACTTAATATATATATTTCAACTTTTATATCTTTTATATTTTTTATATCTTTTATATCTTTTATATTTTTTATTCCCTTTTTATACCTATTATTACCTATTATACCTATTATACCTTTCTATTTTTATACTTTTATACTTATTACTTATTACTTTATACCTTATACCTTATACCTACTATCTACTATTTACTATCTATATCACCTTTTATTATATTTCTCTATTATGTGCCTAACTTACTATCTTATTTCTTCTATATCTTACTTTATATTTCTATATATACATTACTTCCTTTTATATTTATATCTATATTTCTATTCACAGTTTACCTTATATATACTATGTACTTACTTATAG
>NW_001859102.1:0-916 GCF_000209125.1 Entamoeba dispar SAW760
GAGGATCCACAGAACGATATTGGATACCTAGTACTTTTTATTAAAATCATAAAAAGTGCACCTTTTTTCAATAAAATTGTTGAATTAATATCTCTGCTACAACCTCACCATTTCTGATAAAACTTTATTTTTTGGAGGATCCACAGAACGATATTGGATACCTAGTACTTTTTATTAAAATCAAAAAAGTGCACCTTTTTTCAATAAAATTGTTGAACTTGTATCTCATCTACAACCTCACCATTTCTGATAAAACTTTATTTTTTGGAGGTTCCATATAAAGTTACTAGATACCTAGTACTTTTTATTAAAATCAGACGCATTTAACTTCTTTCGTCTAATTTAGACAGAAACATGTCAAAAATTATCTCAGATAGAAAGCGACCAGAATTAATAATTTTTATCTTTTTGTAGAGTGCATATTAATGTGATTAATACTTAGTACTTTTTATTAAAATTGACGACATTTAACTTCTTTCATTTGGTTTAGATAAAAATAGAATAAATTAATATCTCAAATACATGACGATCACAATTAATAATTTTTATCTTTTTGCAGAGTGCTTTTGAAGATAATTGATATATAGTACTTTATATTAAAATCATAAAAAGTGCACCTTTTTTCAACAAATTTGTTGAATTAATATCTCTGCTACAACCTCACCATTTCTGATAAAACTTTATTTTTTGGAGGATCCACAGAACGATATTGGATACCTAGTACTTTTTATTAAAATCAAAAAAGTGCACCTTTTTTCAACAAATTTGTTGAATTAATATCTCTGCTACAACCTCACCATTTCTGATAAAACTTTATTTTTGGAGGATCCACAGAACGATATGGATACCTAGTACTTTATATTAAATCAAAAAGTGCACCTTTTTCACAATTTGTTGATTATATCTCTGCTACACC
>NW_001859101.1:0-900 GCF_000209125.1 Entamoeba dispar SAW760
ATATTAATGTGATTAATACTTAGTACTTTTTATTAAAATTGACGACATTTAACTTCTTTCATTTGGTTTAGATAAAAATAGAATAAATTAATATCTCAAATACATGACGATCACAATTAATAATTTTTATCTTTTTGCAGAGTGCTTTTGAAGATAATTGATATATAGTACTTTATATTAAAATCATAAAAAGTGCACCTTTTTTCAACAAATTTGTTGAATTAATATCTCTGCTACAACCTCACCATTTCTGATAAAACTTTATTTTTTGGAGGATCCACAGAACGATATTGGATACCTAGTACTTTTTATTAAAATCAAAAAAGTGCACCTTTTTTCAATAAAATTGTTGAATTAATATCTCTGCTACAACCTCACCATTTCTGATAAAACTTTATTTTTTGGAGGATCCACAGAACGATATTGGATACCTAGTACTTTATATTAAAATCAAAAAAGTGCACCTTTTTTCAACAAATTTGTTGAATTAATATCTCTGCTACAACCTCACCATTTCTGATAAAACTTTATTTTTTGGAGGATCCACAGAACGATATTGGATACCTAGTACTTTATATTAAAATCATAAAAAGTGCACCTTTTTTCAATAAAATTGTTGAATTAATATCTCTGCTACAACCTCACCATTTCTGATAAAACTTTATTTTTTGGAGGATCCACAGAACGATATTGGATACCTAGTACTTTTTATTAAAATCAAAAAAGTGCACCTTTTTTCAACAAATTTGTTGAATTAATATCTCTGCTACAACCTCACCATTTCTGATAAAACTTTATTTTTTGGAGGATCCACAGAACGATATTGGATACCTAGTACTTTTTATTAAAATCAAAAAAAGTGCACCTTTTTTCAATAAAATTGTTGAATTAATATCTCTG
>NW_001859100.1:0-861 GCF_000209125.1 Entamoeba dispar SAW760
AAAATAATAAAAACACACATAGAAAAAGAAATATAAAAATAAAATATAATAAATATAAATTAATAAAAGAATAATAAGAAAAGATAAAATAAATAATAAAAATAAATAAATAAATAATAAAATAATAAACATAATATTTATATTAATAAAATATTAATTAATATAATTAATAAAATCAAATATAACATAATATAAATAATAAATATGATAAAAAAGAATAAAATAAACACAAAAAATAAGAAATAAAATAAATAACAAAAATACAAAAACAAATATATTCAACAAAAAATAAAATAATATAAAAAAGAAGAGAAAAGAATAAAAATATAATATATAATCAAATATAAATATTATATGATTAATATATAATATGTGATAAATGATAAATAATAAATAATAAATTCATATGATATATATAGAAGATATAAAAATTAAATAAATAATAATAAATGATAAAGAAATAATAAGAGAAAAGAAATGATATAATAATAAATAAAATATATAAAAGAAAAGATAAATAAAATCAATATAATATAAATAAAATAATAATAAATATAAAGAGAAAGAAGATATAAAATATAAAAATATAATCAAAATGAAAATAAGATAAAGAAATGTATTAATAAATAAGAAATTATATATAAATAGAAGTGTATTAATATATAAAATAAAATATAAATAATAAGAATATCAAACTAATAAAATATGATAAATATAAAATATATAGATAAAATGATGATATATATAATATAATATAAGAATAAATATAAATATAAAATATATATAAATATAATAATAAAATACATAAATAACATTATATAAAAATAATAATGTATACATACATTGAATCAAATATCATTT
>NW_001859099.1:0-212 GCF_000209125.1 Entamoeba dispar SAW760
ATAAAAGGAATAAAGTATAAAAGGAATAAAGTATAAAAGGAATAAAGTATAAAAGGAATATAGTAATAAAGGAATATAATAATAAAACAATAAAATAGAAAAGAATAACAATAACAATGGAAGATAGTGAAAATGTAATAACTACAACACCAACATTGAAACAACATGTCTAGACATGTTGTTTCAATGTTGGTGTTGTAGTTATTACATTT
>NW_001859098.1:0-954 GCF_000209125.1 Entamoeba dispar SAW760
CTTGGGCCGCACGCGCGCTACAATGGAGTTACTAGAGAGCATTTTATCATTTTACCTTATTTATTAGGCTATGTCTAATAGGTAGGGATAGTAAGTGGTGTACCGAGATTGAAATAGTTAAGGAAAACTCAAAAGAACGTACATGACAGGGATAAATGATTGGAATTATTTGTTTTGAACGAGGAATTCCTTGTAATATCGAGTCATTAACTCGAGATGAATACGTCCCTGCCCTTTGTACACACCGCCCGTCGCTCCTACCGATTGAATAAAGAGGTGAAATTCTAGGATTCTGTCTTATAGATAGAAAAATGGATTTAAATCTCCTTATTTAGAGGAAGGAGAAGTCGTAACAAGGTTTCCGTAGGTGAACCTGCGGAAGGATCATTAAAAGAAAAGAAATAATCTTTTAAAATAAAACAAGAAATTTATAGAATAAGATAATCTACAAAGAAAATAATAAAAGTAAGAATAAAAGGAATTAGAATATAAGAAGAAAGAAAAAGTATAATAAAATATTACTTTGGATAGTTTAGTTTCCTGTGCGATGAAGAACGCAATGAATTGCGATAAGTGATAGGAACAATAAAATGTGAATATCCAAACTTTGAATGCTTGAAAGTATACTTATGAACTTCAAGGTATATATGATATTCAATATCCAAAATAAAAGAGTATATTAAAAGCAAATATTAGTAGAAGTGAGAAGTAGCTAGTGGGTAAAAGAGAGAAGAAGTAAAGAGCTTTAACCAGATATCTATAAGTGAGTTAATAAATAAAGATTTGAGTATCGTAAGAGGACTCCCTTAACTTAAGCATATCAATAAGGGAAGGAAGAAAAAATAACAATGATTTCTTAAGTAATGGCGAATGAAAAAGAAAAAGACCAAGTTGATAAAAATGGATAATTGTAAAAAGGTTAGAAGAATACAGCAATGTGTGAGGCTAGTCTTA
>NW_001859097.1:0-708 GCF_000209125.1 Entamoeba dispar SAW760
ATTAATGAATAAATGGATAATTAAATCATTTTCTATAAAAAGAAATAAATATCAAATAACTTTTAGTGTACTAGTAATTGTTATAGTTATTATTAATTCTTGACGCAGTATAGATAAAATAATTTTTAACAATTCATTCTAACATAATTTATTAATTATTGATAATTAAATCATTTTCTATAAAAAGTAATAAATATCAAATAACTTTTAGTGTACTAGTAATTGTTATAGTTATTATTAATTCTTGACGCAGTATAGATAAAATAATTTTTAACAATTCATTCTAACATAATTTATTAATTATTGATAATTAAATCATTTTCTATAAAAAGTAATAAATATCAAATAACTTTTAGTGTACTAGTAATTGTTATAGTTATTATTAATTCTTGACGCAGTATAGATAAAATAATTTTTAACAATTCATTTTAATGATTAATGAATAAATGGATAATTAAATCATTTTCTATAAAAAGTAATAAATATCAAATAACTTTTAGTGTACTAGTAATTGTTATAGTTATTATTAATTCTTGACGCAGTATAGATAAAATAATTTTTAACAATTCATTTTAATGATTAATGAATAAATGGATAATTAAATCATTTTCTATAAAAAGTAATAAATATCAAATAACTTTTAGTGTACTAGTAATTGTTATAGTTATTATTAATTCTTGACGCAGTATAGATAAAATAATTTTTAAC
>NW_001859096.1:0-882 GCF_000209125.1 Entamoeba dispar SAW760
TATAAGTATAAAGTATAGATAATAGAATAGTGTATAGTCTATAAATAATAAAAATAATAATAGTATATAAAGTATAGTGTATAAATAGAATAGTGTATAGTATATATAATATAAATAGGATAAGTATAATAGTATAGATAAAGGTGTATATATAATATAAGGATAAGTTATAGATAAAAAGACGAGCATAGCAGGGATCGAACCTGCAATCCTCAGATCCGAAGTCTGATGCGTTTCCATTGCGCCATATGCCCATTATCAGATAAGTACATAAGTACAGAGGTGGATGATATCTAGAACACATATATCAAAAGTAAAGATAATAAAAGGTAGTAAAGGTAGTAAAGGTAATAAAGGTAATAAAGTTAATAGGGATAGTAAGAATATAAGGAAAGGAAGTAGTAGTTACATAGTATAAAACACTATAAGTAGTATAAGTAGTATAAGATAGTATAAAATAGTATAAAATAGTATAGATAATATAAAAGAATAGAGTGTACACTAAAAGTATAATAAAAGGAATATATAAGTTTAATAGATGTAAAAATATAGTAATAGATGTCATATAGATGTACAAAAAGGTGGGAACGGTGAGTATCGAACTCACGACCTTAAGATTATGAGACTTACGCTCTACCAACTGAGCTACGTTCCCTATTCAAACAATAACATAGAATAAAAACAAAAATAGATATAATAATAGTGGAAACATATAATAATAGTGTATATCTATATTAATAGGTTATAGTGTATAAAGTATAGATATAATAATAGTCTATAAAGTATAAAGTATAAAATATAAAATATAAAGTATAAAATATAAAATATAAAGTATAAATATAATAATAGTCTATAGTCTATAGTCTATAAAGTATAAAGTAT
>NW_001859095.1:0-963 GCF_000209125.1 Entamoeba dispar SAW760
TGAGTGAATAGTATTTCTAGTGGTGGTATTACACGTTTGACAAAGTCTCCCACCTAGCCTATACCAAAAAATCGATTTCACATGATAAATTAGAGTCAAGCTCAACAGGGTCTTCTTTCCCCGCCGTTCCAATCAAGCCCGTTCCCTTGACTGTGGTTTCACTAGATTGCAGATAGGGACAGTGGGAATCACGGTGATCCATTCATGCGCGTCACTAATTAGATGACGAGGCATTTGGCTACCTTAAGAGAGTCATAGTTACTCCCGCCGTTAACCCGCGCTTAAGTAAATTTCATTACCTTGACATTCAGAGCACTGGGCAGAAATCACATTCTGTAATGAACCTTTTAGATTTATCAGAATGCTATGTTTTTATTAAACAGTCGGATTCCCCTAACCTTTAAAGTTCTGATTCGATTTTAATCCTTTTACAAGGAAATCACCAGAGCTACTCTTTCTTGCTAACTTACAGAGCTATGTTGCCGACTTCCCTTACCTGCGTTATTCTATTTAACTAAAGATTTTGCTTCTTGGAGACCTGTTGCGGTTATTAGTACGAGCAAAAGAATTCTTTAATTAGCTTTATGCTAAGATTCCCTTTAATTTTTATGAAGACTGCAAAAATACCACAATTCAATCATATGTTGAATTTCTTACAAAGCCAATAAATTCCACTTCTCTGATTGATTCATTTCAGTGGAGTTTACTTTTGTTAAGAAGAAAAGAGAACTCTTCCGTAGATTTTCACACTCCATTTTAAAGTTCATGATATGTTACCATTTTATTCGATTTAATCTTATTTCTAAGATTTAATCATTAATTCTCTTGATTAAGAACTATTAATCTTATTCCCTTTCAATCCTTATATTGACTATATGTCACTTATATATTTCTTAAGATTCCATCTGTATTTAGATCGATCACCCTAATCCAGTATGTTGTTTAGGACCTTCTCCTCTTCAG
>NW_001859094.1:0-927 GCF_000209125.1 Entamoeba dispar SAW760
TTCTTTAGTAAAACAAGAAAAAAGAATGATTAATTATGATATTGTTAAAGATCCAGAAAATGGACTTTGTAGAATCAAATATTATAATGAAAAAACAATTTCACCAACAGAAGTTGCATCTATTTTATATAGTAGAGTAAGAAAAAGTATTATTAATAAATTTAATTCAAAAAATATTAAATGTATTTTAACTGTTCCAGCACAATTTAATGATGAACAACGAAATCAAACAAAAAAAGCAGCATTATCAGCAAAATTAGATGTTATTGATATTTTAAATGAACCAACTGCAGCAGCATATCATTGTAGTAGAACACAAAATTATAACGATGGAGATAAAATCCTTATATTTGATTTTGGAGCAGGTACACTTGATGTTTCTATTGTTGAAATGAAAAATGGAAATTTAAAAGTTATTGGATCAGAGGGAAATAATTATCTTGGTGGAAAAGACATTGATATGAATATTAAATATTTTCTTCAAGAAGAGTGTAAGAAAAAAGAATATACTGAATACTTAAATAATTTAACTGAAGATGAAATTATGGAATTATGTGAAAATGCTAAAATTGAATTATCATCAAAAGAAGAAACAGATATAATATTAAAAAAATTTGAAGAAGATGATGACGATAACTATGGTTATGATGAAGAAGATATTAAAATTACAATTACAAAAGAAGACTTTGAAACAATCAATGAAAGTATTAAAAACAAGTGTACAGAAGTTATCAATAATATTTTAGGTCATTGTAATTGTACTCGATACGATCTTAAGGATGTTATTCTTGTTGGAGGTTCTACTTTTATTCCATTTATTCAAAAACTTGTAGAAAGTTATTGTGTCAATACAAAATTTAAAAGAAAAGCTAGTGCACAGAAAGTTGTTTCATTTGGAGCTGCATTATATGCATATCAACGAATTTC
>NW_001859093.1:0-1004 GCF_000209125.1 Entamoeba dispar SAW760
TGTACTTTTATTATTATTCCTAGTCTGTTTATTTTATATCTTATCTTTCTTATGTCTTTTATATATCATATCTATATCTATATCTATATCATATCTATATCATTTATATAACTTATATCATTTATATAACTTATATCATTTATATAACTTATAACATTTATATAACTTATAACATTTATATAACTTATATATCCCTTTTTTTATCTTCCCAGTATTTTATGAATGTTATAGGGCTTGTGGCGCAATGGAAACGCATCAGACTACGAATCTGGGGATTGCAGGTTCGATCCCTGCCAAGCTCGTCTTTTTATTGACTAGATTACTTTACTTTAATCCCTTTCAACTTCTATAACCTTTATATTCTATTATATATATATTTCTTTATTTATATATATATATATATTTCTTTATTTATTTATTTATATATATCTTTATTTATATATCTATGTATGTATTTATTTCTATATTCCTTTATTTCTATATTTCTATATTTCTATATTCCTTTATTCCTTTATTCCTTTATTTAAAAAAAAACTCTCTATATAAAAACAAAAAGGTAGATTACCTGACGTTCCCATCTGTGTGAACATAATGGTACTGATCAGGCTCTAAGCATCTTTACTTCCGTGTTCGGATGGGAACGGGTGTATCCTACTTGATATGAACCTACCGTTATCCTACTTACTTATGACTATGACTATCATATATTTTCTTATATTATTATATTATTATATGACTATGTACTTTTATTATTATTCCTAGTCTGTTTATTTTATATCTTATCTTTCTTATGTCTTTTATATATCATATCTATATCTATATCTATATCATATCTATATCATTTATATAACTTATATCATTTATATAACTTATATCATTTATATAACTTATAACATTTATATAACTTATAACATTTATATAACTTATATATCCCTTTTTTTATCTTCCCAGTATTTTATGAATGTTATAGGGCTTGTGGCGCAATGAAACGCATCAGACTACGA
>NW_001859092.1:0-911 GCF_000209125.1 Entamoeba dispar SAW760
AGGAATAAAGGAATATAGAAATATAGAAATATAGAAATAAAGGAATATAGAAATAAATACATACATAGATATATAAATAAAGATATATATAAATAAATAAATAAAGAAATATATATATATATATAAATAAAGAAATATATATATAATAGAATATAAAGGTTATAGAAGTTGAAAGGGATTAAAGTAAAGTAATCTAGTCAATAAAAAGACGAGCTTGGCAGGGATCGAACCTGCAATCCCCAGATTCGTAGTCTGATGCGTTTCCATTGCGCCACAAGCCCTATAACATTCATAAAATACTGGGAAGATAAAAAAAGGGATATATAAGTTATATAAATGTTATAAGTTATATAAATGTTATAAGTTATATAAATGATATAAGTTATATAAATGATATAAGTTATATAAATGATATAGATATGATATAGATATAGATATAGATATGATATATAAAAGACATAAGAAAGATAAGATATAAAATAAACAGACTAGGAATAATAATAAAAGTACATAGTCATATAATAATATAATAATATAAGAAAATATATGATAGTCATAGTCATAAGTAAGTAGGATAACGGTAGGTTCATATCAAGTAGGATACACCCGTTCCCATCCGAACACGGAAGTAAAGATGCTTAGAGCCTGATCAGTACCATTATGTTCACACAGATGGGAACGTCAGGTAATCTACCTTTTTGTTTTTATATAGAGAGTTTTTTTTTAAATAAAGGAATAAAGGAATAAAGGAATATAGAAATATAGAAATATAGAAATAAAGGAATATAGAAATAAATACATACATAGATATATAAATAAAGATATATATAAATAAATAAATAAAGAAATATATATATATATATAAATAAAGATATATATATATAATAGAATATAAAGGTTATAGAAGTTGA
>NW_001859091.1:0-987 GCF_000209125.1 Entamoeba dispar SAW760
ATATATTTTCTTATATTATTATATTATTATATGACTATGTACTTTTATTATTATTCCTAGTCTGTTTATTTTATATCTTATCTTTCTTATGTCTTTTATATATCATATCTATATCTATATCTATATCATATCTATATCATTTATATAACTTATATCATTTATATAACTTATATCATTTATATAACTTATAACATTTATATAACTTATAACATTTATATAACTTATATATCCCTTTTTTTATCTTCCCAGTATTTTATGAATGTTATAGGGCTTGTGGCGCAATGGAAACGCATCAGACTACGAATCTGGGGATTGCAGGTTCGATCCCTGCCAAGCTCGTCTTTTTATTGACTAGATTACTTTACTTTAATCCCTTTCAACTTCTATAACCTTTATATTCTATTATATATATATTTCTTTATTTATATATATATATATATTTCTTTATTTATTTATTTATATATATCTTTATTTATATATCTATGTATGTATTTATTTCTATATTCCTTTATTTCTATATTTCTATATTTCTATATTCCTTTATTCCTTTATTCCTTTATTTAAAAAAAAACTCTCTATATAAAAACAAAAAGGTAGATTACCTGACGTTCCCATCTGTGTGAACATAATGGTACTGATCAGGCTCTAAGCATCTTTACTTCCGTGTTCGGATGGGAACGGGTGTATCCTACTTGATATGAACCTACCGTTATCCTACTTACTTATGACTATGACTATCATATATTTTCTTATATTATTATATTATTATATGACTATGTACTTTTATTATTATTCCTAGTCTGTTTATTTTATATCTTATCTTTCTTATGTCTTTTATATATCATATCTATATCTATATCATATCTATATCATTTATATAACTTATATCATTTATATAACTTATATCATTTATATAACTTATAACATTTATATAACTTATAACATTTATATAACTTATATATCCCTTTTTTTATCTTCCCAGTATTT
>NW_001859090.1:0-856 GCF_000209125.1 Entamoeba dispar SAW760
TATATAGATAGTGATATATATATATACATACATACATAAGTGGTGATAAAAGTAGAATATAGTAGAATATATAACATAATATAAGATAGAAATATATATAGAAAGAGATAATAGTTAGAATATAAACATAGATAAAGTTCATAAGTTTAATATAATGGTATAAAGGTATAGTTATATACATAAAAAGTGGTCCCACCCAGATTCGAACTGGGGTCCTAAGAACCAAAATCTTATATGCTGCCCCTACACCATGGAACCGTTATGAATAGATGGGTAGGTGTAAGTAGTAAGTAGTAAAAGGATGTAAGAAGTAATAAGTAAGAAGTAATAAGTAAGAAGTAATAAGTAATAAGTAAGAAATGGAAGTAATGTAAGAAGTAATAAGTAAATAGTAATAAGTAGGAAATAGTAATAGTAAGAAGTGTATAGTAGATGTATAATAAAGTAATAAAAAGATATAAAGGTAAAAAGATGATAAATAATAACATAATAAATAGGGAAGATAATAAATATATATAAGCTAAGTGTAAAGATAGAAATAGGTAATAATAATATAAGGCGGCTTAGCTCAGTGGCAGAGCGTCTCTCTCGTAAAGAGAAGGTCATGGGTCCGATCCCCATAGTCGCCTTCTAGGTATTTTTTAAAGGGAATAAACATATATAAAAGGAATAAACATATATAAAAGGAATAAACATATAGACAGAGAGTGATAAAGAAGAATATATAGATAGATAATATATATATAATATATATAAATAATATATAGATACATAATATATATAATATATAGATACATAATATATATATATATATATAGATAGTGATATATATATATACATACATACATAAGTGGTG
>NW_001859089.1:0-655 GCF_000209125.1 Entamoeba dispar SAW760
CTTATAGATAGAAAAATGGATTTAAATCTCCTTATTTAGAGGAAGGAGAAGTCGTAACAAGGTTTCCGTAGGTGAACCTGCGGAAGGATCATTAAAAGAAAAGAAATAATCTTTTAAAATAAAACAAGAAATTTATAGAATAAGATAATCTACAAAGAAAATAATAAAAGTAAGAATAAAAGGAATTAGAATATAAGAAGAAAGAAAAAGTATAATAAAATATTACTTTGGATAGTTTAGTTTCCTGTGCGATGAAGAACGCAATGAATTGCGATAAGTGATAGGAACAATAAAATGTGAATATCCAAACTTTGAATGCTTGAAAGTATACTTATGAACTTCAAGGTATATATGATATTCAATATCCAAAATAAAAGAGTATATTAAAAGCAAATATTAGTAGAAGTGAGAAGTAGCTAGTGGGTAAAAGAGAGAAGAAGTAAAGAGCTTTAACCAGATATCTATAAGTGAGTTAATAAATAAAGATTTGAGTATCGTAAGAGGACTCCCTTAACTTTAGCATATCAATAAGGGAAGGAAGAAAAAATAACAATGATTTCTTAAGTAATGGCGAATGAAAAAGAAAAAGACCAAGTTGATAAAAATGGATAATTGTAAAAAGGTTAGAAGAATACAGCAATGTGTGAGGCTAGTC
>NW_001859088.1:0-986 GCF_000209125.1 Entamoeba dispar SAW760
TTTATCCCTTTCACTTCTATAACCTTTATATTCTATTATATATATATTTCTTTATTTATATATATATATATATTTCTTTATTTATTTATTTATATATATCTTTATTTATATATCTATGTATGTATTTATTTCTATATTCCTTTATTTCTATATTTCTATATTTCTATATTCCTTTATTCCTTTATTCCTTTATTTAAAAAAAAACTCTCTATATAAAAACAAAAAGGTAGATTACCTGACGTTCCCATCTGTGTGAACATAATGGTACTGATCAGGCTCTAAGCATCTTTACTTCCGTGTTCGGATGGGAACGGGTGTATCCTACTTGATATGAACCTACCGTTATCCTACTTACTTATGACTATGACTATCATATATTTTCTTATATTATTATATTATTATATGACTATGTACTTTTATTATTATTCCTAGTCTGTTTATTTTATATCTTATCTTTCTTATGTCTTTTATATATCATATCTATATCTATATCTATATCATATCTATATCATTTATATAACTTATATCATTTATATAACTTATATCATTTATATAACTTATAACATTTATATAACTTATAACATTTATATAACTTATATATCCCTTTTTTTATCTTCCCAGTATTTTATGAATGTTATAGGGCTTGTGGCGCAATGGAAACGCATCAGACTACGAATCTGGGGATTGCAGGTTCGATCCCTGCCAAGCTCGTCTTTTTATTGACTAGATTACTTTACTTTAATCCCTTTCAACTTCTATAACCTTTATATTCTATTATATATATATTTCTTTATTTATATATATATATATATTTCTTTATTTATTTATTTATATATATCTTTATTTATATATCTATGTATGTATTTATTTCTATATTCCTTTATTTCTATATTTCTATATTTCTATATTCCTTTATTCCTTTATTCCTTTATTTAAAAAAAAACTCTCTATATAAAAACAAAAAGTAGATTACCTGACGTTCCCAT
>NW_001859087.1:0-1019 GCF_000209125.1 Entamoeba dispar SAW760
CCTTTATATATATTAGTATTTATATTAGTATTTATATTAGTATTTATATTAGTATTTATATTAGTATTTATATGTGTATTTATATGTGTATTTATATTAGTATTTATATTAGTATTTATATGTGTATTTATATTAGTATTTATATGTGTATTTATATGTGTATTTATATGTGTATTTGTCTATATATTACTATATGAGTATATAATATTCTACCACTTTATAACTTATGCATATATTAACTTTTATACTCTCCCCACTATACTATATTAGTCTACCACTTTATAACTTATGCATATATTAACTTTTATACTCTCCCCCACTATACTATATACTACCTATATTAACTTTTATACTCTCCCCCCTATACTATATACTACCTATATTAACTTTTATACTCTCCCCCCTATACTATATATTACCGTGTTGGGGATGTAGCTCAGATGGTAGAGCATTCGCTTAGCATGCGAGGGGCACGGGGATCGATACCCCGCATCTCCATTTTTATATCCTTTCTATACTTATTCCCTCTTTATGTACTATTATACTTTTCACTTCTAACTTATATGTTATATCCTTATATCTATATATCTATATATCTATATATCTATATATGTACCATTTTTATATTACTTATATATATTATATATCTATATATCTATATATGTACCATTTCTATGTGCTTTTCTATATTTACTCTTTTATATTAAGTAATGTCTATATATATTCCACTTTCCTATATATACCTTTATATATATTAGTATTTATATTAGTATTTATATTAGTATTTATATTAGTATTTATATTAGTATTTATATGTGTATTTATATGTGTATTTATATTAGTATTTATATTAGTATTTATATGTGTATTTATATTAGTATTTATATGTGTATTTATATGTGTATTTATATGTGTATTTGTCTATATATTACTATATGAGTATATAATATTCTACCACTTTATAACTTATGCATATATTAACTTTTATACTCTCCCCACTATACTATATTAGTCTACCA
>NW_001859086.1:0-736 GCF_000209125.1 Entamoeba dispar SAW760
TTGAAAGAATTCGACAAAAAGAGAAATTACCAAACATTCAATGTAACGAAAATGCAATTGCAATACAAAACTCACCAAGAAGTTTTGTAAAAACACTAAAATCACTTATGTTTATGTGCCCTGCTATGGAAGTCAATGGGATAATGTTAGGAGATAAAACACCAGAGAGAAGTCCCATTAGTTGTGTTGAAGCAGTATTATATTTATTTCACCAAATGAAACAATGGTCAGTTTGTATCCCAAAATTAAATGCAAAGACAATGATTAGAGAAGAAGTTGTAAAACGTAGGTGTGTAAGACAAAGACCAATAGAAACACAGAGAGGAGGAAGATGTATTTCAACACAGTTAACTCGTGGGTGCAGAGAACAATTAAAAGAACAAAGAGTTTGTAATAGTTCATTAAGTGAAAGAGCAAAAGAAATAAATGATAGTCAAAGAGAAAAAACTAAAGCAAAAACAGCTCCACGAAGAGGGTTAGTTCGAATGGCTGGAATGATAGGATTAACACGAGAAGACAAAATGAAAAAATTTCAAGATGTAATTCAAAAAACACAATCAGACGTTCTTGGGCTTGATTCGATTAAGTTAGTTGATGTTAAGGATAGAATTGTTAATGGGTATTTAAAGAAGTATCAAGGAAAGTGTATTCCAATGAGTTTTAGGGATGATGTTCAACGACTAATGGAATCACAAAAATGGGAAGAAATTGGTGAACTTAATGAAGGAAATGTGTT
>NW_001859085.1:0-929 GCF_000209125.1 Entamoeba dispar SAW760
ATCAGAGATGCAAGATTTTAATTTCGTGAAAAATGACGAGGTTTTTGGCCATTCAAAAAAAAAATGAAAAATCTAAAAACAAAAAGAGAGAAAAAATTGGAGAAAGTGAGGATGAAAATTGACCAAAAAATGTCTCATTTTTCACGAAATTCAAATATGTTAATCTAGGACCATCAGAGATGCAAAGATTTTAATTTCGTGAAAAATGACGAGGTTTTTGGCCATTCAAAAAAAAATGAAAAATCTAAAAACAAAAAGAGAGAAAAAATTGAGGATGAAAATTGACCAAAAAATGTCTCATTTTTCACGAAATTCAAGTATGTTAATCTACTACCCAGTGTGATACACATACTTGAATTTCGTGAAGAATTATGACATCTTGGTGGAAACCCATGTCAATAAAAAAAAGAGAAAAAAAATGAAGAATAGGGTTAATAGGGTTAAATAGAAAAGAGAAAAAAAATTAGAAAAAATAAAAAAATGGTGAAAAAAGAACTAAGAACTGAAATAATATCATTCTAAGGAGACATACAGGATGAACAACAAATTAAAAAATAAGAGAGACTAATATACTAAGAAATATTAAGAGACTATTAGACTAATATACTAAGAGAATATTAAAAGATTACTAAGAGACTACTAGACTAATACGCTAAGAGATATTAAGAGACTATTAGACTAATACATAGGTGAGAATGTTAATGTTTGTATTATTTAATTTATAACAATATACTAACCAAATAGATTATTAGACTAAGAGATTTAAAAGACTACTAGACTATTATAAGATATTAAAAGACTACTAGACTACACAAGATATTAAAAGACTATTAATGTTTGTATTATTTAAACACAAAGAGATTATTAATGTTTGTATTATTTAATTTATAATTCTATACTAACCAAATAGATGAATAACTATGTATAAT
>NW_001859084.1:0-913 GCF_000209125.1 Entamoeba dispar SAW760
CTACGAGCGTTTTAATCACAGCAACTTTAATATACACTATTGGAGCTGGAATTACCGCGGCTGCTGGCACCAGACTTGCCCTCCAATTGATTTCGTAGGAGAATTTACCTCCTACTCATTCCTTCAAGAATTGATTTTACTCAACTCTAGAGTTATGTGTCGTCACTACCTCTTCAATTCGAAAGTGGGTAATTTACGCGCCTGCTGCCTTCCTTAGAAGTGGTAGCCATCTGTAAAGCTCCCTCTCCGATGTCGAACCCCAATTCCTCGTTATCCGTTATAATCTTGGTAGTCCTCGATACTACCAACTGATTGATAGATCAGAAATTCTCATTGGTTACTTGTTAAACACTGTGTGTTCTACAATTGTCGTGGCATCCTAACTCACTTAGAATGTCATTTCTCAATTTACTTACATAAATTGGCCACTTTGTACTAATACAAATTGGATCGTCTCAAGTATTATCTTTATCATTCACAAAGCTATCCTTGTACTTTACTAACCAAAGAAACTATTACTGTTATAATGAGCCGTCCGCAGTTTCATCCTACTTGGTCTTTATACTTACACATGCATGGCTTAATCTTTAACATCAGCATATAATACTGGCAGGATCAACCAGATATTTTATTCTTCTTCCTTTTTAAAAGGAAGGATTCTTTATTCTTACTTCTCTTTTGTATTTATATCCATTTTTCCTTTCTTTATTCTCCTACTTTTGACTTCTTTTTTATTTACTAATTATACTAAAAAACAAACTTATATTATTTAAATCTGTTCTGTCATCTAATTACTTTTATATAGTTAGATCAAGTACATTTTCTTTATATTCAGTCTTATATTTATTTCTTTAAATCTTTCATCTACACATATATCTATATGATATATAAATCTTTATATCATTCTATTCTT
>NW_001859083.1:0-1087 GCF_000209125.1 Entamoeba dispar SAW760
ATATTCCTTTATTTCTATATTTCTATATTTCTATATTCCTTTATTCCTTTATTCCTTTATTTAAAAAAAAACTCTCTATATAAAAACAAAAAGGTAGATTACCTGACGTTCCCATCTGTGTGAACATAATGGTACTGATCAGGCTCTAAGCATCTTTACTTCCGTGTTCGGATGGGAACGGGTGTATCCTACTTGATATGAACCTACCGTTATCCTACTTACTTATGACTATGACTATCATATATTTTCTTATATTATTATATTATTATATGACTATGTACTTTTATTATTATTCCTAGTCTGTTTATTTTATATCTTATCTTTCTTATGTCTTTTATATATCATATCTATATCTATATCTATATCATATCTATATCATTTATATAACTTATATCATTTATATAACTTATATCATTTATATAACTTATAACATTTATATAACTTATAACATTTATATAACTTATATATCCCTTTTTTTATCTTCCCAGTATTTTATGAATGTTATAGGGCTTGTGGCGCAATGGAAACGCATCAGACTACGAATCTGGGGATTGCAGGTTCGATCCCTGCCAAGCTCGTCTTTTTATTGACTAGATTACTTTACTTTAATCCCTTTCAACTTCTATAACCTTTATATTCTATTATATATATATTTCTTTATTTATATATATATATATATTTCTTTATTTATTTATTTATATATATCTTTATTTATATATCTATGTATGTATTTATTTCTATATTCCTTTATTTCTATATTTCTATATTTCTATATTCCTTTATTCCTTTATTCCTTTATTTAAAAAAAAACTCTCTATATAAAAACAAAAAGGTAGATTACCTGACGTTCCCATCTGTGTGAACATAATGGTACTGATCACGCTCTAAGCATCTTTACTTCCGTGTTCGGATGGGAACGGGTGTATCCTACTTGATATGAACCTACCGTTATCCTACTTACTTATGACTATGACTATCATATATTTTCTTATATTATTATATTATTATATGACTATGTACTTTTATTATTATTCCTAGTCTGTTTATTTTATATCTTATCTTTCTTATGTCTTTATATATATCATAT
>NW_001859082.1:0-921 GCF_000209125.1 Entamoeba dispar SAW760
ATATAAAAGGATAAACATATATAAAAGGAATAAACATATAGACAGAGAGTGATAAAGAAGAATATATAGATAGATAATATATATATAATATATATAAATAATATATAGATACATAATATATATAATATATAGATACATAATATATATATATAATATATAGATAGTGATATATATATATACATACATACATAAGTGGTGATAAAAGTAGAATATAGTAGAATATATAACATAATATAAGATAGAAATATATATAGAAAGAGATAATAGTTAGAATATAAACATAGATAAAGTTCATAAGTTTAATATAATGGTATAAAGGTATAGTTATATACATAAAAAGTGGTCCCACCCAGATTCGAACTGGGGTCCTAAGAACCAAAATCTTATATGCTGCCCCTACACCATGGAACCGTTATGAATAGATGGGTAGGTGTAAGTAGTAAGTAGTAAAAGGATGTAAGAAGTAATAAGTAAGAAGTAATAAGTAAGAAGTAATAAGTAATAAGTAAGAAATGGAAGTAATGTAAGAAGTAATAAGTAAATAGTAATAAGTAGGAAATAGTAATAGTAAGAAGTGTATAGTAGATGTATAATAAAGTAATAAAAAGATATAAAGGTAAAAAGATGATAAATAATAACATAATAAATAGGGAAGATAATAAATATATATAAGCTAAGTGTAAAGATAGAAATAGGTAATAATAATATAAGGCGGCTTAGCTCAGTGGCAGAGCGTCTCTCTCGTAAAGAGAAGGTCATGGGTCCGATCCCCATAGTCGCCTTCTAGGTATTTTTTAAAGGGAATAAACATATATAAAAGGAATAAACATATATAAAAGGATAAACATATAGACAGAGAGTGATAAAGAAGATATATAGATAGATATATATATATATATATATAAATAATATATAGATACT
>NW_001859081.1:0-966 GCF_000209125.1 Entamoeba dispar SAW760
TATTATACTTTTCACTTCTAACTTATATGTTATATCTTTATATCTATATATCTATATATCTATATATCTATATATGTACCATTTTTATATTACTTATATATATTATATATCTATATATCTATATATGTACCATTTCTATGTGCTTTTCTATATTTACTCTTTTATATTAAGTAATGTCTATATATATTCCACTTTCCTATATATACCTTTATATATATTAGTATTTATATTAGTATTTATATTAGTATTTATATTAGTATTTATATTAGTATTTATATGTGTATTTATATGTGTATTTATATTAGTATTTATATTAGTATTTATATGTGTATTTATATTAGTATTTATATGTGTATTTATATGTGTATTTATATGTGTATTTGTCTATATATTACTATATGAGTATATAATATTCTACCACTTTATAACTTATGCATATATTAACTTTTATACTCTCCCCACTATACTATATTAGTCTACCACTTTATAACTTATGCATATATTAACTTTTATACTCTCCCCACTATACTATATACTACCTATATTAACTTTTATACTCTCCCCCCTATACTATATACTACCTATATTAACTTTTATACTCTCCCCCCTATACTATATATTACCGTGTTGGGGATGTAGCTCAGATGGTAGAGCATTCGCTTAGCATGCGAGGGGCACGGGGATCGATACCCCGCATCTCCATTTTTATATCCTTTCTATACTTATTCCCTCTTTATGTACTATTATACTTTTCACTTCTAACTTATATGTTATATCCTTATATCTATATATCTATATATCTATATATCTATATATGTACCATTTTTATATTACTTATATATATTATATATCTATATATCTATATATGTACCATTTCTATGTGCTTTTCTATATTTACTCTTTTATATTAAGTAATGTCTATATATATTCCACTTTCCTATATATACCTTTATATATATTAGTATT
>NW_001859080.1:0-928 GCF_000209125.1 Entamoeba dispar SAW760
AGTGATACTGAGTTAACAAAATTCAAAGCATAACTGTTGCTTATAGACGATGGCATCAGAAATCGGTGTTGTAAGCTTTAGAGTTTCTTAATCAATACTCTCGGGTATTGAATGAAACGATTTGCTGAGACTTAACCGTAATTTCTATTTAAATTTATATAAAACTTATTTTAAAATGTATTATCAATTCTTTTTTTCATCCTATATTCATTAAAATTATTAAATTTATTTCTTTTTATTCCTTTTATTCTTTTTTAACATTTTAATATAATTAATTATCTTTTCTGTTTTTTCATTAAATTGGTAAAATAAAGTATAATTATTTTAATTTTTTAACAGAATTTTTGTCATATTTTATTTTATGGTTAAATTTTTACTCATTTTTAACATTTTAATATAATTAATTATCTTTCTTTTTTATCATTAAATATTAAATTGGTAAAATAAAGTATAATTATTTTAATTTTTTAACAGAATTTTTGTCATATTTTATTTTATGGTTATTAATATTATCAATTAGTTATTAATATCTCAAAAAATGTCAACGAAAGTATAAAAATTTATAAGGTAAAAGTTGTTCAGAATTGAATTCTAAACAACTTTTTATTTAATGATATTATAATGATTAATTGAACGATTTTTTATTTATTTTTTTAATGTTTGAATTGAAATAGTTTAAATAATAAAATAATATAGTTTTTTAATTTAAAATAGTCTTTAACTTTACTAATTGAATAAATGGATAATTAAATCATTTTCTATAAAAAGTAATAAATATCAAATAACTTTTAGTGTACTAGTAATTGTTATAGTTATTATTAATTCTTGACGCAGTATAGATAAAATAATTTTTAACAATTCATTTTAATGATTAATGAATAAATGGATAATTAAATCATTTTCTATAAAAGTAAAAATATCAAAAACT
>NW_001859079.1:0-963 GCF_000209125.1 Entamoeba dispar SAW760
CTATTGGAGCTGGAATTACCGCGGCTGCTGGCACCAGACTTGCCCTCCAATTGATTTCGTAGGAGAATTTACCTCCTACTCATTCCTTCAAGAATTGATTTTACTCAACTCTAGAGTTATGTGTCGTCACTACCTCTTCAATTCGAAAGTGGGTAATTTACGCGCCTGCTGCCTTCCTTAGAAGTGGTAGCCATCTGTAAAGCTCCCTCTCCGATGTCGAACCCCAATTCCTCGTTATCCGTTATAATCTTGGTAGTCCTCGATACTACCAACTGATTGATAGATCAGAAATTCTCATTGGTTACTTGTTAAACACTGTGTGTTCTACAATTGTCGTGGCATCCTAACTCACTTAGAATGTCATTTCTCAATTTACTTACATAAATTGGCCACTTTGTACTAATACAAATTGGATCGTCTCAAGTATTATCTTTATCATTCACAAAGCTATCCTTGTACTTTACTAACCAAAGAAACTATTACTGTTATAATGAGCCGTCCGCAGTTTCATCCTACTTGGTCTTTATACTTACACATGCATGGCTTAATCTTTAACATCAGCATATAATACTGGCAGGATCAACCAGATATTTTATTCTTCTTCCTTTTTAAAAGGAAGGATTCTTTATTCTTACTTCTCTTTTGTATTTATATCCATTTTTCCTTTCTTTATTCTCCTACTTTTGACTTCTTTTTTATTTACTAATTATACTAAAAAACAAACTTATATTATTTAAATCTGTTCTGTCATCTAATTACTTTTATATAGTTAGATCAAGTACAATTTTCTTTATATTCAGTCTTATATTTATTTCTTTAAATTCTTTCATTCTTAACAACATATATCTATTATGATTATATTAAATTCTTTTAATAATCATTTCTTATTTCTTTAATTAATCTCTTCTATGAGATACTTATTCTGTTTATCTCTTATATATCTCCCTAAATATTATGAATACT
>NW_001859078.1:0-818 GCF_000209125.1 Entamoeba dispar SAW760
TATATCTTATCATATGTATATATCACTATTCTTTAGTTACTTACTTATCTATATATATTTATATATAAACCTTTATCTATATCACTATCTATATCCTTTATCTATATATATATATATATATCTTTGTCTATATCACTTGATATATCATTATCTACTTTATTTATATCACTAACTATATCCTTTTGACCTTTTACTACTTTATAAACCTTTCTTAGTGTATCTATATACCTTTGACCTTTTACCAGTTTATAAAGGTTTCATGGTGTAGTTGGTTATCACATCATCTTGACGTGGTGAGGGTCCCCGGATCGAACCCGGGTGAAACCATTTTATACTTAAACTACTTCTTTAAACTTATTATATATATTTATTATGTATATCATCACTTTATATATCATATATTTCTTATTTATATATATATTTATATTTATACATCTATGTTTATATAAAACAAAAACTATACCTATAACTATAACTATAACTATAACTATATTCTTATCCTTTATATATGTTTATATATATATATATATGTATATGTTTATTTCTTTATTTGTATATATGTATATATGTATATATTATCTACTTCTTTATATGTTTATATGTTATTATGTTTATATGTTATTATGTTTATATGTTATTATGTTATTATGTTATTATATATATGTTATTATGTTATTATGTTATTATATATATGTTTATGTTATCTACTTCTTTATATATGTTTATGTTTATGTTTATTCTTTCCCCTTTTTATATTTCTATTATTTATTTATATACTTTCACTTTCTTATATACTCCCCTTTTTACTTTTTACTTCC
>NW_001859077.1:0-848 GCF_000209125.1 Entamoeba dispar SAW760
CTCATTCTTTTATTTTTATGTTACATATATTATTTGATTTGTTCTGAATTGTGTTTTCTCTCATTACAATGACAGAAATGAAACTTTAATCATCAATTATATTTAACAAACTCCTTTTTTAAAAGGAAAAATATAATAATTATTTCTTATCTCATTATAAGACAATTTATTAGCAAAAAAAAGTGTTAGGAGATTAAAAGAAAGCGTTTCAAGAGGAGTATTCTTTAATTAACATGAGTTATTAACATTATTAATTTAAAGACCAACATTAGTTAGAAGAACGAACCAAAGTTTATTTATTTTTAACTTGCTTGATACAAAGAAAATTATAATACAATTTTAATTGAAATAACAATCCATTTAAACAAAAAATAAATGAAACTTAAAAAAACTGTATTAATAATGACTTAATAAAAAGAAGAATTGTAATTACAAATTCTTTATAGTTACCTTTTTAGTTTAAATAACACCACATGCCTTTCTTTGTGGTTTATTTTTCTTTACATTGTATGAATGTTTGAAAGTATTATTAAGGTCAGTGACAGTAAATGTAGATCCACCTATTGGGTAATGAACAATTATTTCATTACCAACAATTACAATTTTATCAAATTTATCGGTGACTGCAGCATTACAATCTTCAGTCAAATAAATCTTCTTTGAATACTTATTCATTAAAGAAACAGCTGGCTCAGTTGGATGTTTATAAAGATTACCATGACCACATGAAATTAATGAAACTGTTGGTTTAAGAACTCCTAACCATTCAGCATTATTAGAGTGTTCTGATCCATGATGGTTAGCTTTATATAAATCTACTTCTCCAACAACATCTTTATATGAAGATT
>NW_001859076.1:0-762 GCF_000209125.1 Entamoeba dispar SAW760
TATTATATGTTTCCACTATTATTATATCTATTTTTGTTTTTATTCTATGTTATTGTTTGAATAGGGAACGTAGCTCAGTTGGTAGAGCGTAAGTCTCATAATCTTAAGGTCGTGAGTTCGATACTCACCGTTCCCACCTTTTTGTACATCTATATGACATCTATTACTATATTTTTACATCTATTAAACTTATATATTCCTTTTATTATACTTTTAGTGTACACTCTATTCTTTTATATTATCTATACTATTTTATACTATTTTATACTATCTTATACTACTTATACTACTTATAGTGTTTTATACTATGTAACTACTACTTCCTTTCCTTATATTCTTACTATCCCTATTAACTTTATTACCTTTATTACCTTTACTACCTTTACTACCTTTTATTATCTTTACTTTTGATATATGTGTTCTAGATATCATCCACCTCTGTACTTATGTACTTATCTGATAATGGGCATATGGCGCAATGGAAACGCATCGGACTTCGGATCTGAGGATTGCAGGTTCGATCCCTGGTATGCTCGTCTTTTTATGTATAACTTATCCTTATATTATATATACACCTTTATCTATACTATTATACTTATCCTATTTATATTATATATACTATACACTATTCTATTTATACACTATACTTTATATACTATTATTATTTTTATTATTTATAGACTATACACTATTCTATTATCTATACTTTATACTTTATACTTTATAGACTATAGACTATAGACTATTATTATATTTATACTT
>NW_001859075.1:0-862 GCF_000209125.1 Entamoeba dispar SAW760
GGTTCCCACCTTTTTGTACATCTATATGACATCTATTACTATATTTTTACATCTATTAAACTTATATATTCCTTTTATTATACTTTTAGTGTACACTCTATTCTTTTATATTATCTATACTATTTTATACTATTTTATACTATCTTATACTACTTATACTACTTATAGTGTTTTATACTATGTAACTACTACTTCCTTTCCTTATATTCTTACTATCCCTATTAACTTTATTACCTTTATTTACCTTTACTACCTTTACTACCTTTTATTATCTTTACTTTTGATATATGTGTTCTAGATATCATCCACCTCTGTACTTATGTACTTATCTGATAATGGGCATATGGCGCAATGGAAACGCATCAGACTTCGGATCTGAGGATTGCAGGTTCGATCCCTGCTATGCTCGTCTTTTTATCTATAACTTATCCTTATATTATATATACACCTTTATCTATACTATTATACTTATCCTATTTATATTATATATACTATACACTATTCTATTTATACACTATACTTTATATACTATTATTATTTTTATTATTTATAGACTATACACTATTCTATTATCTATACTTTATACTTTATACTTTATAGACTATAGACTATAGACTATTATTATATTTATACTTTATATTTTATATTTTATACTTTATATTTTATATTTTATACTTTATACTTTATAGACTATTATTATATCTATACTTTATACACTATAACCTATTAATATAGATATACACTATTATTATATGTTTCCACTATTATTATATCTATTTTTGTTTTTATTCTATGTTATTGTTTGAATAGGGAACGTAGCTCAGTTGGTAGAGCGTAAGTCTCATAATCTTAAGGTCGTGAG
>NW_001859074.1:0-1044 GCF_000209125.1 Entamoeba dispar SAW760
TAGACTATTATTATATTTATACTTTATATTTTATATTTTATACTTTATATTTTATATTTTATACTTTATACTTTATAGACTATTATTATATCTATACTTTATACACTATAACCTATTAATATAGATATACACTATTATTATATGTTTCCACTATTATTATATCTATTTTTGTTTTTATTCTATGTTATTGTTTGAATAGGGAACGTAGCTCAGTTGGTAGAGCGTAAGTCTCATAATCTTAAGGTCGTGAGTTCGATACTCACCGTTCCCACCTTTTTGTACATCTATATGACATCTATTACTATATTTTTACATCTATTAAACTTATATATTCCTTTTATTATACTTTTAGTGTACACTCTATTCTTTTATATTATCTATACTATTTTATACTATTTTATACTATCTTATACTACTTATACTACTTATAGTGTTTTATACTATGTAACTACTACTTCCTTTCCTTATATTCTTACTATCCCTATTAACTTTATTACCTTTATTACCTTTACTACCTTTACTACCTTTTATTATCTTTACTTTTGATATATGTGTTCTAGATATCATCCACCTCTGTACTTATGTACTTATCTGATAATGGGCATATGGCGCAATGGAAACGCATCAGACTTCGGATCTGAGGATTGCAGGTTCGATCCCTGCTATGCTCGTCTTTTTATCTATAACTTATCCTTATATTATATATACACCTTTATCTATACTATTATACTTATCCTATTTATATTATATATACTATACACTATTCTATTTATACACTATACTTTATATACTATTATTATTTTTATTATTTATAGACTATACACTATTCTATTATCTATACTTTATACTTTATACTTTATAGACTATAGACTATAGACTATTATTATATTTATACTTTATATTTTATATTTTATACTTTATATTTTATATTTTATACTTTATACTTTATAGACTATTATTATATCTATACTTTATACACTATAACCTATTAATATAGATATACACTATTATTATATGTTTCCACTATATATATCTATTTTTGTT
>NW_001859073.1:0-717 GCF_000209125.1 Entamoeba dispar SAW760
TTTCGTTGACATTTTTTGAGATATTAATATAAAAAAATAATGATTAATATTAAAAAGAAATACATAATGAAGATAAAATAAAATAAATAAATCATGAATAATAACTAATACAGATTAAGATAATTGTTAAACAGAATTTAATTTAAAGAATGAGATATAAAGATATTAAATAATTTTTTAATAGTCTTTAATAAAAATAATCATTCATATCTCAAAAAATGTCAACGAAAGTATAAAAATTTATAAGGTAAAAGTTGTTCAGATATTAATTTTAAACAAGTGATTTATTAATAAAAATTTATAAAAAATGATACTTCTATCATGATTTTTTTGAGACACAAAAAATGACTTATCTTAAATATACATCGTTTTTCATATAATATAAAATAATAATTATAATACTGATATATCAAATAAAATAATTGTTTTGTAGATAAAGTATTGAAGGACGTATAGATGAGTAGAGTCAATATTTTTTGTCACTGAGTCAATTTTATCATATCTCTGTAACAAGGTTGTTTTAATGAAAACTTATAAGGTAAAAAATGTTCTTGGAGGTAATCTGAAGACCTCATTTTTTAACAATTTTTTCATGATTATTTCATCATTTTATTTAACATAATTATGTATGAGAAATGAATTGTTTAGAATTCAATTCTGAACAACTTTTACCTTATAAATTTTTTATACTTTCGTTGACATTTTTTGAGATATGAA
>NW_001859072.1:0-305 GCF_000209125.1 Entamoeba dispar SAW760
AAAACGAGAAAAGGAAAATCTCACAGTTCAACAACTAAAATCAAAGAATAAGGCAATAGTTGAAGAACAAATACATTTAAAGCGAAGGGACGGGATTAGTAGTCTCCCTTGAGCAAGGAACAATAGAAGATATTTCTATTAATACTTAATTAACTACTTTTTATGTTTTTTGTTAATTATTAATCTGTGTTCATTAAACCTAATTCATTTGAAAGTAAATATTAATTAATCAACACTTTCTAGATCAACTAATATTTGATCACGTAATTTTGCAACGTCATCAGGAAATAATCCAACTTCTTCTG
>NW_001859071.1:0-421 GCF_000209125.1 Entamoeba dispar SAW760
AAATAAATAAAGAAATATATATATATATATAAATAAAGAAATATATATATAATAGAATATAAAGGTTATAGAAGTTGAAAGGGATTAAAGTAAAGTAATCTAGTCAATAAAAAGACGAGCTTGGCAGGGATCGAACCTGCAATCCCCAGATTCGTAGTCTGATGCGTTTCCATTGCGATATTTATTACTTTTTATAGAAAATGATTTAATTATCAATAATTAATAAATTATGTTAGAATGAATTGTTAAAAATTATTTTATCTATACTGCGTCAAGAATTAATAATAACTATAACAATTACTAGTACACTAAAAGTTATTTGATATTTATTACTTTTTATAGAAAATGATTTAATTATCAATAATTAATAAATTATGTTAGAATGAATTGTTAAAAATTATTTTATCTATACTGCGTCAAG
>NW_001859070.1:0-989 GCF_000209125.1 Entamoeba dispar SAW760
AAAAATAGACTAAGTGTAAGAATAAAAATTATAGATATAGAGATTGATATAAATATAAATATAAATATAAATATATATATATATATATATAACACATAAAATTTAAGATATAAATATATGATAGTGTAAGATAATGATATAAAAGTACGACAATGGCAGGATTTGAACCTACGCCTCCATAGGAGAAGTGATTTCGAGTCACACGCCTTAGACCACTCGGCCACATTGTCATTAACCTTTAAATATAGAAAGGAAAGTGGTATAAAAGTCTAATAGATTATAGAAAGTGGTATAAAAATCTAATAGATTATAGAAAGTAGTATATAAGTCTAATAGATTATAGAAAGTAGTATAAGAAAGTAAGAAAATATAGGAAGGTAGTATAAGACTCTAATAGAATATAGAAAGTGGTATAAGACTCTAATAGAAACATACTAGATGATACAAAAATATAGAATATAGACAAGTATAAATATATAGAGAATAAAGATAAAGAGTAAGTGTGGTAGGATATGAACATAATAACATATCTAGTATAAGTAGTATACATAAAATAGATAAGTAGAGGAAAAGTATAAAGGATATAGTTATAGTAGTTATAGAATAAAACATATAGAAAAGATATAAAGTATAAAGTATAAGGTATAAGATATAAGATATAAGGTATAAAGTATAAGGTATAAAGTATAAGTTATAAGAGTATAGTATAGTATAGTATAGGTGGAAGTATAGTAGGAATATACTATTAAAAGATGCAAGAGGTGGGGTTTGAACCCACGCCTCCGAAGAGATCCGTACCTGAAACGGACGCCTTGGACCACTCGGCCACTCTTGCTATTACCTTGAAGGAAATAGAAAGTAGAAAACAAGAATAGTAATAAACATGATAGAATAGTAATAAACATGATAGAATAGTAAGTGAATAGTCATATAGATATAAATAGATAGAATAGGAGTAGTTTTGTCATATAGATATAATAGATAGATAG
>NW_001859069.1:0-817 GCF_000209125.1 Entamoeba dispar SAW760
TCTAAATCCAAGTATATCAATACTACCTTGTTCAGAACTTAAAGAGAAATCTTGAGTTTATGGACTTCAGGGGGAGTATGGTCACAAGGCTGAAACTTAAAGGAATTGACGGAAGGGCACACCAGGAGTGGAGCCTGCGGCTTAATTTGACTCAACACGGGAAAACTTACCAAGACCGAACAGTAGAAGGAATGACAGATTAAGAGTTCTTTCATGATTTATTGGGTAGTGGTGCATGGCCGTTCTTAGTTGGTGGAGTGATTTGTCAGGTTAATTCCGGTAACGAACGAGACTGAAACCTATTAATTAGTTTTCTGCCTATAAGACAGAAATGTTCGCAAGAACAGGTGCGTAAGTACCACTTCTTAAAGGGACACATTTCAATTGTCCTATTTTAATTGTTAGTTATCTAATTTCGATTAGAACTCTTTTAACGTGGGAAAAAGAAAAAGGAAGCATTCAGCAATAACAGGTCTGTGATGCCCTTAGACATCTTGGGCCGCACGCGCGCTACAATGGAGTTACTAGAGAGCATTTTATCATTTACACCTTATTTATTAGGCTATGTCTAATAGGTAGGGATAGTAAGTGGTGTACCGAGATTGAAATAGTTAAGGAAAACTCAAAAGAACGTACATGACAGGGATAAATGATTGGAATTATTTGTTTTGAACGAGGAATTCCTTGTAATATCGAGTCATTAACTCGAGATGAATACGTCCCTGCCCTTTGTACACACCGCCCGTCGCTCCCTACGATTTGATAAAGAGTGAAATTCTAGGGATCTGTCTTATAGATAGAAAAATGGATTTAATCT
>NW_001859068.1:0-1071 GCF_000209125.1 Entamoeba dispar SAW760
AACTTGCAATTTGTTGTTGAAGTTTAATTGCTTCTTCTAATGTTGGTTGATCTATTTCATAACCAGCAAGTGTAATGAGAATATCTTTTAATGTTGTCATTTGATCAAATGAAATAATGAGTTTGAAATGATGTATTTATGATAATAATGAAAGGACCCTAGTTGATAAAACTCATGAAAGAAGAAAATCGAATATAGAATGACACGAATAATATTTCAACATGATGTTTAAACAACAAGAAAATCAAGAAAAAACAAATAATAAGAATATGAACAATACACCACAAAACACTGTTGAAAGTCAGTAATTGATATTAATGAAATGCCACCAGCAATGGTAAGACCAAGTAATCCACTAATAGAACAAGCAGCACCTAAGAAAACAAGAAATCAAAAAGATAAAATGAATCAATATATTAAAAGACAAGTGATTGATAATCCAAATGATATTATGGAAGATATTATTTCAGAGAATAAACGATTAAGAAAAGAATTAGAGAAAATAAGAAATTTATATATTCAAGAAATGAAAACAAATGAAGAAATAAGAAATGGACTATTAGAACAAAGACTAGAAGTTTTTCAAACAAACTATTAAATAATTCAATCTTTATAATTTTAGTTTATGGAATTTGATAATTTTGAATATGATGATATAAATGATTATAGAGAAGAAGAAGATGATGATGATGATATTGGAGAAGAAGAAATAGATAAAGAAATTAAAGAAAGATTAAGTAATATTAAAGGAGAGAATCAAATTAAAAGAGTTCATCGACAAATATTCTTTTATTATAATAGTTTTAATATTATTATAGGGAAACAAGGAGCAGGGAAAACAACATTTATTATGAAAGAATTAGCGAAACTCAACAAAATAGAACACCAATATGAAGCGATTATCTATGTATCACAAAATGCAGGAGAAGATGAAACATTTAAAGAATTAAAAGATTTAATTAAAACACCAATTTATGGAATGAATTATGAAAAATTTATGCCAGCATTAATGCAATATTATAAACAACCACAAGAAAAACATTTATTAATTATATTAGAAGATGCATCATT
>NW_001859067.1:0-938 GCF_000209125.1 Entamoeba dispar SAW760
ATATTTAGGGAGAATAATATAACGAGATAAACAGAATAAGTAATCTCATAGAAGAGATTAATTAAAGAAATAAGAAATGATTATTAAAAGAATTTAATATAATCATAATAGATATATGTTGTTAAGAATGAAAGAATTTAAAGAAATAAATATAAGACTGAATATAAAGAAAATTGTACTTGATCTAACTATATAAAAGTAATTAGATGACAGAACAGATTTAAATAATATAAGTTTGTTTTTTAGTATAATTAGTAAATAAAAAAGAAGTCAAAAGTAGGAGAATAAAGAAAGGAAAAATGGATATAAATACAAAAGAGAAGTAAGAATAAAGAATCCTTCCTTTTAAAAAGGAAGAAGAATAAAATATCTGGTTGATCCTGCCAGTATTATATGCTGATGTTAAAGATTAAGCCATGCATGTGTAAGTATAAAGACCAAGTAGGATGAAACTGCGGACGGCTCATTATAACAGTAATAGTTTCTTTGGTTAGTAAAGTACAAGGATAGCTTTGTGAATGATAAAGATAATACTTGAGACGATCCAATTTGTATTAGTACAAAGTGGCCAATTTATGTAAGTAAATTGAGAAATGACATTCTAAGTGAGTTAGGATGCCACGACAATTGTAGAACACACAGTGTTTAACAAGTAACCAATGAGAATTTCTGATCTATCAATCAGTTGGTAGTATCGAGGACTACCAAGATTATAACGGATAACGAGGAATTGGGGTTCGACATCGGAGAGGGAGCTTTACAGATGGCTACCACTTCTAAGGAAGGCAGCAGGCGCGTAAATTACCCACTTTCGAATTGAAGAGGTAGTGACGACACATAACTCTAGAGTTGAGTAAAATCAATTCTTGAAGGAATGAGTAGGAGGTAAATTCTCCTACGAAATCAATTGGAGGGGCAAGTCTGGTGCCAGCAGCCGC
>NW_001859066.1:0-986 GCF_000209125.1 Entamoeba dispar SAW760
AATATAGAATATAGACAAGTATAAATATATAAGAGAATAAAGATAAAGAGTAAGTGTGGTAGGATATGAACATAATAACATATCTAGTATAAGTAGTATACATAAAATAGATAAGTAGAGGAAAAGTATAAAGGATATAGTTATAGTAGTTATAGAATAAAACATATAGAAAAGATATAAAGTATAAAGTATAAGGTATAAGATATAAGATATAAGGTATAAAGTATAAGGTATAAAGTATAAGTTATAAGAGTATAGTATAGTATAGTATAGGTGGAAGTATAGTAGGAATATACTATTAAAAGATGCAAGAGGTGGGGTTTGAACCCACGCCTCCGAAGAGATCCGTACCTGAAACGGACGCCTTGGACCACTCGGCCACTCTTGCTATTACCTTGAAGGAAATAGAAAGTAGAAAAACAAGAATAGTAATAAACATGATAGAATAGTAATAAACATGATAGAATAGTAAGGTGAATAGTCATATAGAATAATAAATAGATAGAATAGGAAGTAGTTTTGTCATATAGAATAATAAATAGATAGAATAGTAAGGTGAATAGTCATATAGAATAAACATATAAAAAGAATAAAAATAAATAATATATGATAGAAATGGGTAGATATATAGAATAGGAAGTATAAAAATTAGAAGGATGTATAAGTATATAATATATAATATAGAATAGTCATAAAAATAGACTAAGTGTAAGAATAAAAATTATAGATATAGAGATTGATATAAATATAAATATAAATATAAATATATATATATATATATATAACACATAAAATTTAAGATATAAATATATGATAGTGTAAGATAATGATATAAAAGTACGACAATGGCAGGATTTGAACCTACGCCTCCATAGGAGAAGTGATTTCGAGTCACACGCCTTAGACCACTCGGCCACATTGTCATTAAACCTTTAATATAGAAAGGAAAGTGGTATAAAAGTCTAATAGATTATAGAAAGTGGTAT
>NW_001859065.1:0-950 GCF_000209125.1 Entamoeba dispar SAW760
ACTAGATTACTTTACTTTAATCCCTTTCAACTTCTATAACCTTTATATTCTATTATATATATATTTCTTTATTTATATATATATATATATTTCTTTATTTATTTATTTATATATATCTTTATTTATATATCTATGTATGTATTTATTTCTATATTCCTTTATTTCTATATTTCTATATTTCTATATTCCTTTATTCCTTTATTCCTTTATTTAAAAAAAAACTCTCTATATAAAAACAAAAAGGTAGATTACCTGACGTTCCCATCTGTGTGAACATAATGGTACTGATCAGGCTCTAAGCATCTTTACTTCCGTGTTCGGATGGGAACGGGTGTATCCTACTTGATATGAACCTACCGTTATCCTACTTACTTATGACTATGACTATCATATATTTTCTTATATTATTATATTATTATATGACTATGTACTTTTATTATTATTCCTAGTCTGTTTATTTTATATCTTATCTTTCTTATGTCTTTTATATATCATATCTATATCTATATCTATATCATATCTATATCATTTATATAACTTATATCATTTATATAACTTATATCATTTATATAACTTATAACATTTATATAACTTATAACATTTATATAACTTATATATCCCTTTTTTTATCTTCCCAGTATTTTATGAATGTTATAGGGCTTGTGGCGCAATGGAAACGCATCAGACTACGAATCTGGGGATTGCAGGTTCGATCCCTGCCAAGCTCGTCTTTTTATTGACTAGATTACTTTACTTTAATCCCTTTCAACTTCTATAACCTTTATATTCTATTATATATATATTTCTTTATTTATATATATATATATATTTCTTTATTTATTTATTTATATATATCTTTATTTATATATCTATGTATGTATTTATTTCTATATTCCTTTATTTCTATATTTCTATATTTCTATATTCCTTTATTCCTTTTTCCTTTATTT
>NW_001859064.1:0-1041 GCF_000209125.1 Entamoeba dispar SAW760
CCGTTACTCCCGCCGTTAACCCCGCGCTTAAGTAAATTTCATTACCTTGACATTCAGAGCACTGGGCAGAAATCACATTCTGTAATGAACCTTTTAGATTTATCAGAATGCTATGTTTTTATTAAACAGTCGGATTCCCCTAACCTTTAAAGTTCTGATTCGATTTTAATCCTTTTACAAGGAAATCACCAGAGCTACTCTTTCTTGCTAACTTACAGAGCTATGTTGCCGACTTCCCTTACCTGCGTTATTCTATTTAACTAAAGATTTTGCTTCTTGGAGACCTGTTGCGGTTATTAGTACGAGCAAAAGAATTCTTTAATTAGCTTTATGCTAAGATTCCCTTTAATTTTTATGAAGACTGCAAAAATACCACAATTCAATCATATGTTGAATTTCTTACAAAGCCAATAAATTCCACTTCTCTGATTGATTCATTTCAGTGGAGTTTACTTTTGTTAAGAAGAAAAGAGAACTCTTCCGTAGATTTTCACACTCCATTTTAAAGTTCATGATATGTTACCATTTTATTCGATTTAATCTTATTTCTAAGATTTAATCATTAATTCTCTTGATTAAGAACTATTAATCTTATTCCCTTTCAATCCTTATATTGACTATATGTCACTTATATATTTCTTAAGGATTTCCATCTGTAATTTAGGATCGATTCACCCTAATCCAAGTAATGTTGTTTAGGAACCTTTCTCCTCTTCAGTTCTAAGATGTTTTTTTCCTCTTCTTAGTATTTGCTACTACCACCAAGATCTGCACTAAGGACAGTTTCAATCTAAATTACTTTAAATCTTTACTACTTTTGTTGTCCTTACGCCATTTCGTTTCCTTACTCGTTAAAATGTCTTCATTTTAACGGTCGAGTATCAGTTAAGAAATTATAATGCCATCCATTTTCAGGACTCATTCATTCGATAGGTGAGTTGGTACACATTCCTTAGCGGTTTCCGACTTCCATGGCACCGTCCTATTTGTCATATGAATGAATACCTTTTGTGGTACTCGGTATGTTTCTTTTTGGCACTT